>NC_053027.1:133592943-133860783 GCF_003073215.2 Triticum urartu | reverse complement strand
CCTAGGTTGTGAAACCAAGGCTATGACCACCAAAGCTATGGAGATCAAATCAAATGGAGACCAAAGCTCTGATACCACTTGTAGGATCGAAAGTATGTCTAGAGGGGGGTGATTAGACTACTTGACCGAATAAAAACTTAACCTTTCTCAATTTTAGTTCTTGGCAGATTTTAGCTATTTTAGGACAAGTCAAGCAATCATCACATAATTCAAGCAAGCATGCAAAGAGTATATTGCCAGCGGAAAGTAAAGCATGCAACTTGCAAGAATGTAAAGGGAAGGGTTTGGAGAATTCAAACGCAAGTGGAGACACGGATGTTTTTCCCATGGTTCGGATAGGTGGTGCTATCCTACATCCATGTTGATGGAGACTTCAACCCATAAAGGGTAACGGTTGCGAGAGTCCACATAGGGCTCCACCCACAAAGGGCAACGGTTGCGCGAGTCCACACAGGGCTCCACCCACGAAGGGTCCATGAAGAAGCAACCACCCACAAAGGGTCCACGAAGAAGCAACCTTGTCTATCCCACCATGGCCATCGCCCACACAGGACTTGCCTCACTAGCGGTAGATCTTCACGAAGTAGGCGATCTCCTTGCCCTTACAAACTCCTTGGTTCAACTCCACAATCTTGTCGGAGGCTCCCAAGTGACACCTAGCCAATCTAGGAGACACCACTCTCCAAGAAGTAACAAATGGTGTGTAGGTAATGAACTCCTTGCTCTTGTGCTTCAAATGATAGTCTCCCCAACACTCAACTCTCTCATAGGATTTGGATTTTGTGGAAAGAAGATTTGAGTGGAAAGCAACTTGGAGAGGCTAGAGATCAAGATTCATATGGTAGGAATGGAATATCTTGGTCTCAACACATGAGTAGGTGGTTCTCTCTCAGAACATATGAGTTGGAATGGTGTATGTGTTCTGATGGCTCTCTCTTTGAATGAAGAGGAGGTGGAGGGGTATATATAGCCTCCATACAAAATCCAACCGTTACACAGTTTTCCAATCTCGGTGGGACCGAATCATAAACTCGGTCGGACCGAAAATGTAAACCTAGTGACCGTTAGAGATTTTCGGTGGGACTGACATGCAACTCGGTAGGACCGATTACACAAACTCGGTGAGACCGAATTTGGTAATCAGCTAACCAGAGAGTTGGTCAGGCAAACTCGGTGGGACCGATTTGCTCTTTCGGTGAGACCGAAAAGTTATAAAAGGGAAACACTGAATTTACATTGCAATCTCGGTGGGACCGATTCGCTCTTTTGGTGAGACCGAAAAGTTACGAAAGGGAAACAGAGAGTTTGCAATCCCATCTCGGTGAGACCGAGATCCCTATCGGTAGAACCGAATTGTTAGGGTTTGGCAGTGGCTAATGACAAGTGAAACTCGGTGGCGCCGGATAGGAAGAATCGGTAGGACCGAGTTTGGCTTAGGATTTAGGTCATATGTGGATATGGAAAAGTAGTTGAGGGTTTTTGGAGAATATCACTAAGCACATGAGCAAGAGGCTCATTAAGCAACACCTCATCCCTCCTTGATAGTATTGGCTTTTCCTAAGTACTCAATGTGATCTTGGATCACTAAAATATAAAATGAAGAGTCTTGAGCTTTTGAGTTTGAGCCAATCCTTTTTCCTTAGCATTTTGAGGGTTCCACTTTCACATCCATGCCATGCCAATCATTGAGCTTTCCTGAAATAATCATCTTGGAATAGCATTAGCTCAGTGAGCTATATGTTGTTATGAATTACCAAAACCACCTAGGGATAGTTGCACTTTCAGTTCAACGTGGTGGAAGCGCCCCGGTGCCCCATATTCCCCATATTTGGGACGGACATGAGGGATGCTGGTCAGCCTGGGCATTTAAGATATGTTTAAGGCGCCCGTCTGGGTTAAATTTCGTCACCTGTCGGTGACCGGATCGTCCGCCCAGACCAGGTCTGGGTGCCCGACTGTAGATGCTCTGACGACGTACTCCCTTCATTCCATAATGTAGCGTGTCCACGTTTTTTGAGATTTAACTTTGAACATAAATTAGACCAGTAATGCATAAATCATTTTATTGGAAAATTATACCTTTAAAATCTTTTTTTGAATACGAATTCAAAGGCATCTGCCATGCTCTGCGGCAGTTGCCCATATTGGTTAAATTTACGATCAAAATTAAATTTTAAAAAACGTGGGCGCACTATATTATGAAAACGAAGGGAGTATCAAAGATGTGAAAACTATCAAATTGCCAACCATCCCTAAAAAAAGGAAGCAAATTGCCAACCTAGAAGAGCCAGAAGATACCGGATGGAGACGACACGTGCAGATTCGTTCCTCCATCCCTCCAATTCACCTAAAATCCAATGCATCGGGTCACCCCAACACAGACCATATTTCGGCAAGGAAATGCATGGAGCATGAGCATGCGGGCGAAAGCTGAGAAAACCATGAGCCCCACTTGTGCAACTGGCCGGATCCGTTTGTTTGTGGATCAGAAGTTGACAAGCAGCGGCCAATCTCTCCGAACTTTCGATGCGTGACTCCTCACCGTGACCCGGATCAGCTAACACACTACAGTGGTCAGTTACAACGCCATTATTATCACAGGGCCAGTCGGGGGCCGAGGAGGCGATTCGACCCGATCCATGGCCGAAAGGGTGTCGCTCCCGCCCACGAGATGGATCGACCGCGATCCGCCGGGATCTCCACCAGCGCCGGGCGAGCCCTGCGGAACCACGACACGATACGCCGTGATCTGCACAGAATCAAGATCCCACTAGGCATTCGGCATGACCCAAGTGTTCCGGTGAATATGCAAAGGCGTGCGTGAGGGTGAGCCGCGAGGCGACACATGCGGATCCCTTTGCTTTGCTCCCGTAGCTGTAGCTGTAGCTGTAGCAGATTCCGAGGAATAAAAGCCAGAGAGCTCCGTTTTGAAATAAAGAAGAGGAAGCCAGAGAGCAATGTGAATATGTATGCGATCGACCAAAAGCTGCCGCGGCGCAACTTGGGGCTTGCCACCGCCACCCACATGGCGGCAGGGCAAACGAAACTACGAGCAGTATCTAAGACTAGTCACAATGGGTAGTAATATAGAGTAGTAACATGGGCATGTTACTACTTTATGTTACTACCTCTATAGTGGGGAGTAACATATGTGTAGTAATATGCAACACTTCATTTATTATGCTATAGACTCATCTTGCCTTGATATGTGTGATGTTACTCATACTTGTAGTAATTAGCTATGTTACCACATGCCTCTCTTTATTTATTTATTGCTTGCCACATCATCTATTTTATCTAGATATGTATGATGTTACTACCTATGTTACTCCCACTGTGGGTAGTCTAAAACCAGGTGCCGCGCTCTGTCTGCGCCTGCCCGCCGGGAAAACCAACATCCTCCTCCTCGTGGTCGAAGAGACGGCGCTGGTCACTGTCCTACTTGGCGTGCTCTGAAATCAAATCGCTGACATTGTGGCTGGTGAAGGGCCTGCTGCAGGCTTGATCAGGATTTTGCTCGGAACTGCAGACCCTCGACTAAACGATTTTTTCTTTGGCTTATTATGTCTATTGAAACAACAGGCTTTCGCCCCTCTTCTTAAATAAAAGCACAAACAAAACAAAATACACGGCCAAACAATACAAGATGGTGAGGTAATCCTCTTACAAAACAAATCCTACATTATCCGGGCCACGAAGAAGACAAGCAACTAGCCCGCCGAAGAAGAACACATGAAAAACCGAAAATAGCCCCACACAACACCCTAGGACACCTAAGCTCCTAGACAACCCCCCAAGAGGGATAATGGCGCAGAGCATCGTCGCTGCCTAGCCCCATGTTGTGCGTACGCCGATCTATGGAACCAGCAAAAATCCCTTTGTTGTTCGGCCGTGAGGATCAACGCGCACAAAGAGGGGAACCAGCAATCAACACAAGTGTTTTACCCAGGTTCGGGCCACCGTGAAGCGTAAAACTCTACTCATGCTTTGATTGTATTGGATGTGTAAGCTCAAGTACAAGGAGCGCAACTTGCCGGCAAGGTGCGCAAGAAGTGCAGCTACACGTGTAATTAAACAAGGCATCGACCTTTGTAAAGGTAGTCATGGGCCTCCTTTTATAAAGCAAAGGGGCCACCATAATGGCAAAACAGTCTTTACACAAGATAAATAGTAGCTACACTGCCAAATAACTAACTCTGACGAGTTAGGACAAATGGATTAAATGCGCCATGAGGTGTTGTGCTGGTGAGGCGTTTCGGGAAGGGTTGTCTCTCCTTCTGTGTCGTTCGCCCAATCATCTCCTATTATCTTGACACGCCTCCATGACGAGTGTCATTAAAGTTGATCCTTCGGCGGCGAGCTGACACGTGCCCAGACAGAGCTCACCAAACAGCCTGCTCGCTCAACACCTATTTGACAAATGACTTGTGCGTCGTTGAGGTGGAGCGGTGGACAGTAAATGGAAGCTTGCCAACACGGAGCTTGCCGGCTCTTCGTTTGCCGTCAAGTAGCTTACCGGCAACCAAAGTCTCGATCTTCAGTACTAAGCTAGTACTTATCAATGACCTGTCTTGAGATCTTCTACTTGGTCTTGCACACCAAGTCTTGAGTCTTTTTTAGAGTAGTTCTCCGGCAAGCCCCGCCATCGGGAAGGCCGCCACTGCCTGTGCACAAGTAAGGGTTGTTGGGGAATGCAGTAATTTCAAAAAAAATCCTACGCACATGCAAGATCCATCTAGGTGATGCATAGCAACAAGAAGGGAGAGTGTTGTACACGTACCCTCGTAGACCATAAGCGGAAGCGTTATGACAACGCGGTTGATGTAGTCGTACGCCTTCACGATCCGACCGATCCTAACACCGAAGGTGCGGCACCTCCGTGATCTGCACACGTTCAGCTCGGTAATGTCCCACAAACACTAGATCCAGCTGAGGCCGAGGGAGAGTTTCGTAAGCACGACGGCGTGATGACAGTGATGATGAAGTTACCGACGCAGGGCTTCGCCTAAGCACTACAACGATATGACTGAGGTGAAAATCTGTGGAGGGAGGCACCGCATACGGCTAAACAATCAACTTGTGTGTCTATGGGGTGCCCCTCCCACCGTATATAAAGGAGGGGAGGAGTAGGAGGGCCGGCCACAAGGGGCGCGCCCAAAGGGGGGGATTCCTACTCCTAGTAGGAGTAGGTTTCCCCCTTTCCTAGTCCAAGTAGGAGAAGAAGGAAGGAGAGGAGAGGGAGAAGGAAAGAGGGGGGCGCCGCCCCCTCCCTAGTCCAATTCGGACCAGCCCAGGGGGGCCTCCCCTTGTGGCCCTTATCTCCTTTCCACTAAGGTCCATGAAGGCCCAATACTTCTCCCCGGCGAATTCCCGTAACTCTCTGGTACTCCAAAAAATACCCGAACCACTCGGAACCTTTTCGATGTCCAAATATAGCCTTCCAATATATCGATCTTTACGTCTCGACCATTTCGAGACTCCTCATCATGTCCATGATCTCATCCGGGACTCCGAACAACCTTTAGTACATCAAATCACATAACTCATAATACAAATCGTCATCGAACATTAAGCGTGCGGACCCGATGGGTTCGAGAACTATGTAGACATGACCGAGACACATCTCCGGTCAATAACCAATAGCGGAACCTGGATGCTCATATTAGCTCCTACATATTCTACGAAGATCTTTATCGGTCAAACCGCATAACAACATACGTTGTTCCCTTTATTATCGGTATGTTACTTGCCCAAGATTCGATCGTCGGTATCTCAATACCTAGTTCATTCTCGTTACCGACAAGTCTCTTTACTCGTTCTGTAATGCATCATCCCGCAACTAACTCATTAGTCACATTGCTTGCAAGGCTCATAGTGATGTGCATTACCGAGAGGGCCCAGAGATACCTCTCCGATACACGGAGTGACAAATCCTAATCTCGATCTATGCCAACTCAACAAACACCATAGGAGACACCTGTAGAGCATCTTTATACTCACCCAGTTACGTTGTGACGTTTGATAGCACACTAAGTGTTCCTACGGTATTCGGAAGTTGCATAATCTCATAGTCATAGGAACATGTATAAGTTATGAAGAAAGCAATAGCAATAAACTAAACGATCATAGAGATAAGCTAACGGATGGGTCAAGTCAATCACATTATTCTCTAATGATGTGATCCCGTTCATGAAATGACAACTCTTGTCCATGGCTAGGAAACTTAACCATCTTTGATTAACGAGCTAGTCAAGTAGAGGCATACTAGTGACACTCATTTTGTCTATGTATTAACACATGTACTAAGTTTCCGGTTAATACAATTCTAGCATGAATAATAAACATTTATCATGATATAAGGAAATATAAATAACAACTTTATTATTGCCTCTAGGGCATATTTCCTTCAGTCTCCCACTTGCACTAGAGTCAATAATCTAGTTCACATCGTCATGTGATTTAACACCAATAGTTCACATATTTATATGATTAGTTCACATCTCCATGTGACTAATACCCAAAGGGTTTACTAGAGTCAATAATCTAGTTCACGTCGCTATGTGATTAACACCCAAAGAGTGATCATGTTTTGCTTGTGAGAGAAATTTAGTCAATGGGTCTGCCACATTTAGAGTTGTATGTATTTTGCAAATTTTTCTATGTCTACAATGCTCTACACGGAGCTACTCTAGCTAATTGCTCCCACTTTCAATATGTATCCAGATTGAGACTCAGAGTCATCCAGATCAGTGTCAAAAGTTGCATCGACGTAATTCTTTACGACGAACTTTTTGTCACCTCCATAACCGAGAAACATATCCTTATTCCACTAAGGATAATTTTAACCGATGTCCAGTGATCCACTCCTGGATCACTATTGTACCCTCTTGCCAAACTCTTGGTGAGGTACACAATAGGTCTGGTACATAGCATAGCATACTTTATAGAACCTATGGCTGAGGCATAGGGAATGACTTTTCATTCTCTTTCTATTTTCTGTCGTGGTCGGGTTTTGAGTCTTTACTCAACTTCACACCTTGCAACACAGGCAAGAACTCCTTCTTTGACTGTTCCATTTTGAACTACTTCAAAATCTTGTCAAGGTATGTACTCATTGAAAAATATATCAAGCGTCTTGATCTATCTCTATAGATCTTGATGCTCAATATGTAAGTAGCTTCACCGAGGTCTTTCTTTGAAAAACTCCTTTCAAACACTCCTTTATGCTTTCCAGAAAATTCTACATCATTTCCGATCAACAATATGTCATTCACATATACTTATTAGAAAGGCTGTAGTGCTCCCACTCACTTTCTTGTAAATATAGGCTTCACCGCAAGTCTGTATAAAACCATATGCGTTGATCACTTTATCAAAGCATATATTCCAACTCCGAGATGCTTGCACCAGTCCATAGATGGATCGCTGGAGCTTGCACACTTTGTTAGCACCTTTAGGACTGACAAAACCTTCTTGCTGCATCATATACAACTCTTCTTTAAGAAATCCATTAAGGAATGTAGTTTTGACATCCATTTGCCAAATTTCATAAAATGTGGCAATTGCTAACATGATTCGGACAGATTTAAGCATCGCTACGAGTGAGAAAATCTCATCGTAGTCAACATCTTGAACTTGTCGAAAACCTTTTGCGCCAATTCGAGCTTTGTATATAGTAATACTACTACCAGCGCCTCTCTTCCTCTTGAAGATCCATTTATTCTCAATGGCTTACCGATCATTGGGCAAGTCAACCAAAGTCCACACTTTGTTGTTCTCATACATGGATCCCATCTCAGATTTGATGGCCTCAAGCCATTTTGCGGAATCTGGGCTCATCATCGCTTCCTCATAGCTTGTAGGTTCGTCATGGTCTAGTAACATGACTTCCAGAAAGGATTATCGTACCACTCTGGTGTGGACCATAGTCCGGTTGGCCTACAAGGTTCGGTAGTAACTTGATCTGAAGTTTCATGATCATCATCATTAACTTCCTCACTAATTGGCGTAGGAATCACTAGAACTGATTTCTATGATGAACTACTTTCCAATTCGGGAGAAGGTACAATTACCTCATCAAGTTCTACATTCCTCCCACTCACTTCTTTCAAGAGAAACTTCTTCTCTAGAAAGGATCCATTCTTAGCAATGAATATCTTGCCTTCGGATCTGTGATAGAAGGTGTACCCAACAGTTTCCTTTGGGTATCCTATGAAGACACATTTCTCCGATTTGGGTTCGAGCTTATCAGGTTGAAACCTTTTCACATAAGCATCATAGCTCCAAACTTTAAGAAACGACAGCTTAGGTTTCTTGCTGAACCACAGTTCATATGGTGTCGTCTCAACGGATTTAGATGGTGCCCTATTTAACGTGAACGCAACTATCTCTAATGCATAACCCCAAAACGGTAGTGGTAAATCAGTAAGAGACATCATAAATCGCACCATATCTAGTAAAGTACGGTTATGATGTTCGGACACACCATTATGCTGTGGTGTTCCAGTTGGCGTGAGTTGTGAAACTATTCGACATTGTTTCAACTGAAGGTCAAACTCGTAACTCAAATATTTCGTCTCTGCGATCAGATCGTAGAAACTTTATTTTCTTGTTACGATGATTCTCCACTTAACTCTGAAATTCTTTGAGCTTTTCAAATGTTTCAGACTTGTGTTTCATTAAGTAGATATACCCATATCTACTTAAATCATCCGTGAAGGTCAGAAAATAACGATACCCGCCACGAGCCTCAACACTCATCAGATCACATACATCAGTATGTATTATTTCCAATAAGTCAGTGGTTCGCTCCATTGTTCCGGAGAATGGAGTCTTATTCATCTGGCCCATGAGAGGCATGGTTCGCAAGCATCAAATGATTCATAATCAAGTGATTCCAAAAGCCCATCAACATGGAGTTTCTTCATGCGCTTTACACCAATATGACCTAAACGACAGTGCCACATATAAGTTGCACTATCATTATTAACTTTGCATCTTTTGGCTTCAATATTACCAATATGTGTATCACCACGATCGAGATTCAATAAACCATTTATATTGAGTGTATGACCATAAAAGGTTTTATTCATGTAAATAAAACAACAATTATTCTTTGACTTAAATGAATAACCGTATTGCAATAAGCATAATCCAATCATATTTATGCTCAACGCAAACACCAAATAACATTTATTTTAGGTTCAACACTAACCCCGAAGGTAAAGGGAGTGTGCGATGGTGATCTTATCAACCTTGGAATCACTTCCAACACACATCGTCACCTTGCCCTCGACTAGTTTCTGTTCATTTTGTAACTCCTGTTTCAAGTTACTAATCATAGCAACTGAACCAGTATCATATACCCAGGGGCTATTATGAACACTAGTAAAGTACACATCAATAATCTGTATATCAAATATACCTTTGTTCACTTTGCCATCCTTCTTATCCGCCAAGTATTTGGGGTAGTTCCGCTTCCAGTGACCATACCCTTTGAAGTAGAAGCACTCAGTTTCAGGCTTAGGTCTACCTTTGGGTTTCTTCACGGGAGTAACAACTTGCTTGCCATTCTTTGAAGTTCCCTTTCTTTCCTTTGCTCTTCTTCTTGAAACTGGTGGTCTTGTTGGCCATCAACACTTGATGCTCCTTCTTGATTTCTACCTCCGCAGCCTTTAGCATTGCGACGAGCTCGGGAATTGTCTTATCCATCCACTACAAAAAAGACACTTCCGTGATGATACATGTTTGTCACAGTATGTCACATTTTCTGTCATGCATGTACATCCATGACAATTTATGACAGAATCAAGATAGTCATACCTGTGCTGTCGTAGAAGTGTTTCATGACATTACCAAAAATATCATCATGGAAGTGTCCACTTCCATGACAATAAATCCCGCATCATAGAAGTGCTTTCGTCAAGGGTGACCGACACATGGCATCCACCGTAACGGCTCGCTGTTACACTATCGTGTCTGGTTTTGGATCCGATAACCCGTTAACAGCCCCGACCAATGGGGATTTTCCACATGTAAAATCATCATTGACTGGAGGAAACACGTGTCGGCTCACCGTTGGGACAGATGTCATCCACTCATTGGACCGAAGGCGCCTATGATACATCGACACGTGGCATGGTCCAACAGAGGCCCATTCCTGTGAAAAGGCCGGCCCACGGAAAGCCTGTTAATGGCCTGTTCGCGTATAGCCCATTTACAGCCCGCTAATCCAGGGCCCGTTACGACCTATTCGAATTAGGTCCAGTAGCGTCATCTGGGCCGTCCAATATGATTCCATCCCGTTTTAACTTCCGGCCCTTTGTAACTCTTGGCCCATGTATAGCCCATGAAGTCTTTCGGACCATATGAGGCCCTTTGTAACTCTTGGCCCATTAACGGCCCGTGGTGAAACTGGCCCGTAATGAACAGTGTATCACTTTATACCCATTAACGGCCCATTATACCGTTGGGCTATTTCCAGCCCATGTCATCTTTCGGCCTTCTCAGGGCCCATTTATTCTTGGGCTCATTTCCAGCATTTGGTTACTTATGGCCCATTACTGTCATTTTCTACTTGTGGGCCACATTCAGACCGTGGTTACAGTCGGCCTGTTTGTGGCCCGTTAATACGTTGGGCCGTTTTCATAGCGTCATCAAATACGGCCGATTAACGACGGCCCGTTATAGTCGGCCCATGAACGGACGATTCCAACTCTAGCCCGTTTACGGCCATAATGCGGTATGTTATTGGCCCATGTTTGGGCAGTCGATCATACGACCCGTAGAAGGCCCATTGATGGTACGACCCGTAGAAGGTACATTGATGATATGGCCCGTTGAAGGCCCATTGTTTCTATGCCCCGTAGAAGGCCCATTGTTTCTACGACCCATAGAAGGCCCATTGTTTCTATGGCCCGTAGAAGGCCCAGTGTCACTATAGTAAATATGTAGCCCATGGTTATTGTGGCATACTTTTAAAAAAATAGGTTATTGCGGCCACTAGCAAACTGGAGAAAAAGAACAACACTGACTACAAGCAAACAAATAAACAAGACAACAAGGAAATAAATAAGCAAGCAACTTACGCTAGGCTATCACGGCTATTACACATATTACATCCACTAGGCATCAAAGTTCGCCACCAGTGCAAATATAGGGAACAAAGCAGCATATCATATACACTGGTTGTCAAAGTTGGTGACCAGTGCAAATAAACGCCACAACAAAACAAGTCCAGAACTGAAACCACTTCAGAAGATCTCAAGAAACAATATCCTGGGTACCCATAATGCTTGCAAGATGCTTAGCAAGCTTATTAACTTTCTCTTATTTGGCGCTTAAATCCTCCAGTGCTTGCTGTTGCACCAGAAAGTATGCATCTGAATTATGAAGGGACTTCCTCAGTCCTTCAGCTTCCTGTCGCAGCACATTTGATCGATTTCTTTCAACTTGAAGCTGATACTCAAGAAGACAAACTGATTCAGGCAGCAAGTTCGAAGAGCTTGTGCCAGTAGTAGTGGCCAGTAACTCGACCACTACATCAAGATAGGACTTTTGGGTTCTCTCACTATCGTCAAGGTAGTTTTTATCAGCTTTCTTGGAGACCAACAGGGATGTCTCACTATCTTGAACCTTATCTGCATTACTTCCTTTACCATTGCATAATGGGGTACTGTTCTCCAATATATTGTCCGCATTCTAAAAGAGAAACAAGCAGACACATCACAGGTTTACCATGTTGTATATGAAACTCATTTTGGTAAACTAGTTCAGTAGTAAAGTGCACAGGATAACAGCATGAAACAAACATATATCTATGTACCATGGTCACTTTATGGTCAATATCATTCTAGTTTTTGTTGCCAAATCAAGATAGAGACACAATTCAAATAATATTTGTTCAAGACAAAGCAGAATAGACAGAATATAAGTGTGGGAAACTATAGAGCAATAACAACACTTGTAATGTGCATGACACATGAGAACATAACTGTTTATTCAATTGAAACTGAAATCAACATAGAGCAAGTTACAACAGCAAACAGTTAAAGAAACAGGTTTAAAACATACCTGTTGCGCCATTGGAGTTTCAGTTCCATCCTTCAAATTTGAAAATAGTTGGTCTGAGTAAATACAGTGATGCAAGAGTAAAGAAGTACGAACCATAGCTACAGAACCTAACCCGAGAACAATTCTTCTTCTCCTTTAAGCGTTGAGTTGGGATTCGGAGTGGTGGTTGTCGGATGTGGGGTTCCGGCAAACCCTTAAGGTTCGAACACTGGGGTGCGCGCGAAGTCTTTCCTTCCTACCGATCTACGCCCTAGCTCGCTAAGATCTCGCGGACGAACTCGACGAACTCGCAACACAGAAAGACACGAGGTTTATACTGGTTTGGGCCACCGTTGTGGTGTAATACCCTACTCCAGTGTGGTGGTGGTGGATTGCCTCTCGGGCTGATGATGAACAGTACAAGGGAAGAACAGCCTCCTGAGGTTGAGGTGTTCTTGTGAGTTGGCTCTCGATCGGGTTCGATCAAGCTAAGATGAGATGCCTATACTATGGTGGCTAGCTCTACTTATATAGGCCCTGGTCCTCTTCCCAAATATCGAGCGAGAAGGGAGCCAACAATGGCGGGCCAATTTAAAGGGGGACATCTAGTACAAGCTATCCTAACAAAAGTGGTCTTCGCCTGCGAAAAGCTCTGGTGGTGACGCCGTCTTGGGCTCCACGATGACCTCCGTCTTGCCGTCCTCCTGGTCTTGGTCTCGTTGCACCAGTATAACAACCTTTGCCTGATGCCTCGGTACTCTTCGCCTGCGCTGGCCTCCTTAGCACCAAAGAAGAAATAAGGATGATGTGCGCGCTTGCGCCCGCCTAGCGCCCGCCTGGTGTTGTGCGTCATGGCTCACGTCACGAGGGCCTCGTGAGGTTTGCCCCGCCTTAATATCTCCGCTCCTCGTGAGCATGCCTAGCTAGGCCACTCCAGAGGAGGCCTTGTGTCATCCGCCTCGCGAGGCTTGGACCCTCGCGAGGGTCTTGGATGCTTTGTTGGTGAAGATGGGCCGTACGGCCTGCTGGCTCAGCCACACCGCGGGCCGCAGGCAGGCAAGTCTGGGGAACCCCGTTCCCAGAACGCCGACAGTAGCCCCCGGGCCCAAGGTGCGCTCAGGCTTGGCTTCGTGGCGAAGCCAAGGGCCAAGTTCGGAGCACCGCGGGCCCCACAAGCCTGCGGCCTCGGTTGACGCATGGTGGATGATTGGACGTGGGCGTCTCCGCTTCCCCACGCTGCCCTTGAATCCGCCTGGCTATGCGGTCCCGCCTCTTACACAGTTATTCTTCCTTCTGAAGGAAATATGCCCTAGAGGCAATAATAAAGTTATTATTTATTTCCTTATATCATGATAAGAGTTTATTATTCATGCTAGAATTGTATTAACCGGAAACATAATATATGTGTGAATACATAGACAAACAGAGTGTCACTAGTATGCCTCTACTTGACTAGCTCGTTAATCAAAGATGGTTATGTTTCCTAACCATGGACAAAGAGTTGTTATTTGATTAACGGGATCACATCATTAGTTGAATGATCTGATTGACATGACCCATTCCATTAGCTTAGCACCCGATCGTTTAGTATGTTGCTATTGCTTTCTTCATAACTTATACATGTTCCTATCACTATGAGATTATGCAACTCCTGTTTGCCGGAGGAACACTTTGTGTGCTACCAAACGTCACAACGTAACTGGGTGATTATAAAGGAGCTCTACAGGTGTCTCCAAAGGTACATGTTGGGTTGGCATATTTCGAGATTAGGATTTGTCACTCCGATTATCGGAGAGGTATCTCTGGGCCCTCTCGGTAATGCACATCACTTAAGCCTTGCAAGCATTGCAACTAATGAGTTAGTTGCGGAATGATGTATTACAGAACGAGTAAAGAGACTTGCCGGTAACGAGATTGAACTAGGTATGGGATACCGACGATCGAATCTCGGGCAAGTAACATACCGAGGACAAAGGGAACAACGTATGTTGTTATGCGGTCTGACCGATAAAAGATCTTCGTAGAATATGTAGGAACCAATATGAGCATCTAGGTTCCGCTATTGGTTATTGATCGGAGACGTGTCTCAGTCATGTCTACATTGTTCTCGAACCCGTAGGGTCCGCACGCTTAAGGTTACGATGACCGTTGTATTATGAGTTTATGCATTTTGATGTACCTAAGGTTGTTCGGAGTCCCGGATGTGATCACGGACATGACGAGGAGTCTCGAAATGGTCGAGACATAAAGATTGATATATTGGAAGCCTATGTTTGGATATCGGAAGTGTTCCGGGTGAAATCGGGATTTTACCGGAGTACCGGGAGGTTACCGGAACCACCCGGGAGGTATATGGGCCTTAGTGGGCCTTAGTGGAAGAAGAGAAGAGGCGGCCAGGGCTGGGCCGCGCGCCCCTCCACCCCTAGTTTGAATAGGACAAGGAGATAGGGGGCCGGCGCCCCCCTCCTTCTCTCTCTCTCTTTTCCCACCTCATGAATCCTATTCCAACTAGGAAAGGGGGGGGGAGTCCTACTCCCATAGGGAGTAGGACTCCTCCTGGCGTGCCTCTCCTGGCCGGCCGACCCCCCTCCCTTGAACCTTTATATACGGAGGTAGGGGCACCCCCTAGAGACACAAGTTGATCGACGTGATCATATTCTTAGCCGTGTGCGGTGCCCCCTTCCACCATAGTCCTCGATAATATTGTAGCGGTGCTTAGGCGAAGCCCTGCGACAGTAGTACATCAAGATCGTCACCACGCCGTCGTGCTGACGGAACTCTTCCCCGACACTTTGCTGGATCGGAGTCCGGGGATCGTCATCGAGCTGAACGTGTGCTAGAACTCGGAGGTGCCGTAGTTTCGGTGCTTGATCGGTCAGGCCGTGAAGACGTACGACTACATCAACCAAGTTAACGCTTCCGTTGTCGATCTACAAGGGTACGTAGATCACACTCTCCCACTCTCCTTGCTATGCATCACCATGATCTTGCGTGTGCGTAGGAATTTTTTTGAAATTACTACGCTCCCCAACAGTGGCATCCGAGCCTAGGTTTTATATGTTGATGTTATATGCACGAGTAGAACACAAGTGAGTTGTGGGCGATATAAGTCATACTGCTTACCAGCATGTCATACTTTGGTTTGGCGGTATTGTTGGACGAAGCGGCCCGGACCAACATTACGCGTAAGCTTACGCGAGACCGGTTCTCCCGACGTGCTTTGCACATAGGTGGCTTGCGGGTGACAGTTTCTCCAACTTTAGTTGAACCGAGTGTGGCTACGCCCGGTCCTTGCGAAGGTTAAAACAGCACCAACTTGACAAACTATCGTTGTGGTTTTGATGCGTAGGTAAGATTGGTTCTTGCTTAAAGCCCGTAGCAGCCACGTAAAACATGCAACAACAAAGTAGAGGACGTCTAACTTGTTTTTGCAGGGCATGTTGTGATGTGATATGGTCAAGACATGATGCTAAATTTTATTGTATGAGATGATCATGTTTTGTAACCGAGTTATCGGCAACTGGCAGGAGCCATATGGTTGTCGCTTTATTGTATGCAATGCAATCGCGCTGTAATGCTTTACTTTATCACTAAGCGGTAGCGATAGTCGTGGAAGCATAAGATTGGCGAGACGACAACGATACTACGATGGAGATCAAGGTGTCGCACCGGTGACGATGGTGATCACGATGGTGCTTCGGAGATGGAGATAACAAGCACAAGATGATGATGGCCATATCATATCACTTATATTGATTGCATGTGATGTTTATCTTTTTTGCATCTTATCTTGCTTTGATTGACGGTAGCATTATAAGATGATCTCTCACTAAATTTCAAGATAAAAGTGTTCTCCCTGAGTATGCACCGTTGCCAAAGTTCTTCGTGCCCAGACACCACGTGATGATCGGGTGTGATAAGCTCTACGTCCATCTACAACGGGTGCAAGCCAGTTTTGCACACGCAGAATACTCAGGTTAAAATTGACGAGCCTAGCATATGCAGATATGGCCTCGGAACACTGAGATCGAAAGATTGAGCATGAATCATATAGTATATATGATCAACATAGCGATGTTCACCATTGAAAACTACTCCATTTCACGTGATGATCGGTCATGGTTTAGTTGATTTGGATCACGTGATCACTTAGAGGATTAGAGGGATGTCTATCTAAGTGGGAGTTCTTTAAGTAATATGATTAATTGAACCTAAATTTATCATGAACTTAGTACCTAATAGTATCTTGCTTGTTTATGTATGATTGTAGATAAATGGCCCGTGCTGTTGTTCCGTTGAATTTTAATGCGTTCCTTGAGAAAGCAAAGTTGAAAGATGATGGTAGCAATTACACGGACTGGGTCCGTAACTTGAGGATTATCCTCATTGCCGCACAGAAGAATTACGTCCTGGAAGCACCGCTGGGTGCCAGGCCTGCTACTGGAGCAACACCAGATGTTGTGAACGTCTGGCAGAGCAAAGCTGATGACTACTCGATAGTTCAGTGTGCCATGCTTTACGGCTTAGAATCGGGACTTCAACGACGTTTTGAATGTCATGGAGCATATGAGATGTTCTAGGAGTTGAAGTTAATATTTCAAGCAAATGCCCGGATTGAGAGATATGAAGTCTCCAATAAATTCTATAGCTGCAAGATGGAGGAGAACAGTTCTGTCAGTGAGCATATACTCAAAATGTCTGGGTATAATAATCACTTGATTCAGATGGGAGTTAATCTTCCAGATGGTTGCGTCATTGAAAGAATTCACCAATCACTGCCACCAAGGTACAAGAGCTTTGTGATGAACTATAATATGCAAGGGATGAAAAAGACTATTCCCGAGCTCTTCGCAATGCTGAAAGCTGCGGAGGTAGAAATCAAGAAGGAGCATCAAGTGTTGATAGTCAACAAGACCACTAGTTTCAAGAAAAAGGGCAAAGGGAAGAAAAAGGGGAACTTCAAGAAGAAAAGCAAGCAAGTTGCTGATCAGGAGAAGAAACCCAAATCTGGACCTAAGCCTGAAACTGAGTGCTTCTACTGCAAGCAGACTGGTCACTGGAAGCGGAACTGCCCCAAGTATTTGGCGGATAAGAAGGATGGCAAGGTGAACAAAGGTATATGTGATATACATGTTATTGATGTGTACCTTACTAGAGCTCGCAGTAGCACCTGGGTATTTGATACTGGTTTTGTTGCTAATAGTTGCAACTCGAAACAGGGACTACGGATTAAGCGAACACTGGCAAATGACGAGGTGACGATGCGCGTGGGAAATGGTTCTAAAGTCGATGTGATCGCGGTCGGCACGCTACCTCTACATCTACCTTCGGGATTAATATTAGACCAAAATAATTGTTATTTGGTGCCAGCGTTCAGCATGAACATTATATCTGGATCTTGTTTAATGCGAGACGGTTATTCATTTAAATCAGAGAATAATGGTTGTTCTGTTTATATGAGTAATATCTTTTATGGTCATGCACCTTTGAAGAGTGGTCTATTTTTGATGAATCTCGATAGTAGTAACACACATATTCATAATGTTGAAGCCAAAAGATGCAGAGTTGATAATGATAGTGCAACTTATTTGTGGCACTACTGTTTAGGTCATATCGGTGTAAAGCGCATGAAGAAACTCCATACCGATGGACTTTTGGAACCTCTTGATTATGAATCACTTGGTACTTGCGAACCGTGCCTTATGGGCAAGATGACTAAAACACCGTTCTCCGGTACAATGGAGAGAGCAACAGATTTGTTAGAAATCATACATACAGATGTATGTGGTCCGATGAATATTGAGGCTCGTGGTGGATATCGTTATTTTCTCACCTTCACAGATGATTTAAGCAGATATGGATATATCTACTTAATGAAGCATAAGTCTGAAACATTTGAAAAGTTCAAAGAATTTCAGAGTGAAGTTGAAAATCATCGTAACAAGAAAATAAAGTTTCTGCGATCTGATCGTGGAGGAGAATATTTGAGTTACGAGTTTGGTCTACATCTGAAACAATGCGGAATAGTTTCGCAACTCACGCCACCCGAACATCACAGTGTAATGGTGTGTCCGAACGTCGTAATCGTACTTTACTAGTTATGGTACGATCTATGATGTCTCTTACTGATTTACCGCTATCGTTTTGGGGTTATGCTTTGGAGACGGCCGCATTCACGTTAAATAGGGCACCATCAAAATCCGTTGAGACGACGCCTTATGAACTATGGTTTGGCAAGAAACCAAAGTTGTCGTTTCTTAAAGTTTGGGACTGCGATGCTTATGTGAAAAAGCTTCAACCTGATAAGCTCGAACCCAAATCGGAGAAATGTGTCTTCATAGGATACCCAAAGGAGACTGTTGGGTACACCTTCTATCAAGATCTGAAGGCAAGACATTCGTTGCTAAGAATGGATCCTTTCTAGAGAAGGAGTTTCTCTCGAAAGAAGTGAGTGGGAGGAAAGTAGAACTTGACGAGGTAACAGTACCTGCTCCCTTATTGGAAAGTAGTGCATCACAGGAAACTGTTTCTGTGACACCTACACCAATTAGTGAGGAAGCTAATGATAATGATCATGAAACTTCAGAACAAGATACTACTGAACCTCGTAGATCAACCAGAGTGAGATCCGCACCAGAGTGGTACGGTAACCCTATTCTGGAAGTCATGCTACTAGATCATGATGAACCTACGAACTATGATGAAGCGATGGTGAGCCCAGATTCCGTAAAATGGCTTGAAGCCATGAAAATCTGAGATGGGATCCATGTATGAGAACAAAGTATGGACTTTGGTTGACTTGCCCGATGATCGGCAAGCAATTGAGAATAAATGGATCTTCAAGAAGAAGACTGACGCCGACGGTAATATTACTGTCTACAAAGCTCGACTTGTCGCAAAAGGGTCTCGGCAAGTTCAAGGGATTGACTACGATGAGACCTTCTCACCCGTAGCGATGCTTAAGTCTGTCCGAATCATGCTAGCAATTGCCGCATTTTATGATTATGAAATTTGGCAGATGGATGTCAAAACTGCATTCCTGAATGGATTTCTGGAAGAAGAGTTGTATATGATGCAATCGGGAGGTTTTGTCGATCCAAAGGGAGCTAACAAAGTGTGCATGCTCCAGCGATCCATTTATGGACTGGTGCAAGCCTCTCGGAGTTGGAATAAACGCTTTGATAGTGTGATCAAAGCATTTGGTTTTATACAGACTTTTGGAGAAGACTGTATTTACAAGAAAGTGAGTGGGAGCTCTGTAGCATTTCTGATATTATATGTGGATGACATATTACTGATTGGAAATAATATAGAATTTCTGGATAGCATAAAGGGATACTTGAATAAAAGTTTTTCAATGAAAGACCTCGGTGAAGCTGCTTACATATTAGGCATAAAGATCTATAGAGATAGATCAAGACGTTTAATTGGACTTTCACAAAGCACATACCTTGACAAGATTTTGAAGAAGTTCAAAATGGATCAAGCAAAGAAAGGGTTCTTGCCTGTGTTACAAGGTGTGAAGTTGAGTCAGACTCAATGCCCGACCACTGCAGAAGATAGAGAGAAAATGAAAGATGTTCCCTATGCTTCAGCCATAGGCTCTATCATGTATGCAATGCTGTGTACCAGACCTGATGTCTGCCTTGCTATAAGTCTAGCAGGGAGGTACCAAAGTAATCCAGGAGTGGATCACTGGACAGCGGTCAAGAACATCCTAAAGTACCTGAAAAGGACTAAGGATATGTTTCTCGTATATGGAGGTGACAAAGAGCTAATCGTAAACGGTTACGTTGATGCAAGATTTGACACTAATCCGGACGATTCTAAATCGCAAACCGGATACGTGTTTACATTAAACGGTGGAGGTGTCAGTTGGTGCAGTTCTAAACAAAGCGTCATGGCGGGATCTATGTGTGAAGCGGAATACATAGCTGCTTCGGAAGCAGCAAATGAAGGAGTCTGGATGAAGGAGTTCATATTCGATCTAGGTGTCATACCTAGTGCATTGGGTCCAATGAAAATCTTTTGTGACAATACTGGAGCAATTGCCTTGGCAAAGGAATCCAGATTTCACAAGAGAACCAAGCACATCAAGAGACGCTTCAATTCCATCCGGGATCTAGTCAAGGAGGGAGACATAGAGATTTGCAAGATACATACGGATCTGAATGTTGCAGACCCGTTGACTAAGCCTCTTCCACGAGCAAAACATGATCAACACCAAAGCTCCATGGGTGTTAGAATCATTAGTGTGTAATCTAGATTATTGACTCTAGTGCAAGTGGGAGACTGAAGGAAATATGCCCTAGAGGCAATAATAAAGTTATTATTTATTTCCTTATATCATGATAAGAGTTTATTATTCATGCTAGAATTGTATTAACCGGAAACATAATACATGTGTGAATACATAGACAAACAGAGTGTCACTAGTATGCCTCTACTTGACTAGCTCGTTAATCAAAGATGGTTATGTTTCCTAACCATGGATAAAGAGTTGTTATTTGATTAACGGGATCACATCATTAGTTGAATGATCTGATTGACATGACCCATTCCATTAGCTCAGCACCCGATCGTTTAGTATGTTGCTATTGCTTTCTTCATAACTTATACATGTTCCTATGACTATGAGATTATGCAACTCCCGTTTGCCGGAGGAACACTTTATGTGCTACCAAACGTCACAACGTAACTGGGTGATTATAAAGGAGCTCTACAGGTGTCTCCAAAGGTACATGTTGGGTTGGTGTATTTCGAGATTAGGATTTGTCACTTCGATTGTCGGAGAGGTATCTCTGGGCCCTCTCGGTAATGCACATCACTTAAGCCTTGCAAGCATTGCAACTAATGAGTTAGTTGCGGGATGATGTATTACAGAACGAGTAAAGAGACTTGCCGGTAACGAGATTGAACTAGGTATGGGATACCGACGATCGAATCTCGGGCAAGTAACATACCGAGGACAAAGGGAACAATGTATGTTGTTATGTGGTCTGACCGATAAAAGATCTTCGTAGAATATGTAGGAACCAATATGAGCATCCAGGTTCCGCTATTGGTTATTGACCGGAGACGTGTCTCGGTCATGTCTACATTGTTCTCAAACCCGTAGGGTCCGCACGCTTAAGGTTACGATGACCGTTGTATTATGAGTTTATGCATTTTGATGTACCGAAGGTTGTTCGGAGTCCCGGATGTGATCACGGACATGACGAGGAGTCTCGAAATGGTTGAGACATAAAGATTGATATATTGGAAGCCTATGTTTGGATATCGGAAGTGTTCCGGGTGAAATCGGGATTTTACCGGAGTACCGGGAGGTTACCGGAACCACCCAGGAGGTATATGGGCCTTAGTGGGCCTTAGTGGAAGAAGATAAGAGGCGGCCAGGCCTGGGCCGCGCGCCCCTCCACCCCTAGTCCGAATAGGACAAGGAGAGAGGGGGCCGACGCCCCCCTCCTTCTCTCTCTCTCTTTTCCCACCTCACGAATCCTATTCCAACTAGGAAAGGGGGGGAGTCCTACTCCCAGAGGGAGTAGGACTCCTCCTGGCGCGCCTCTCCTGGCCGGCGGGCCCCTCCCTTGAACATTTATATACGGAGGCAGGGGCACCCCCTAGAGACACAAGTTGATCGACGTGATCATATTCTTAGCCGTGTGCGGTGCCCCCTTCCACCATAGTCCTCGATAATATTGTAGCGGTGCTTAGGCGAAGCCCTGCGACAGTAGTACATCAAGATCGTCACCACGCCATCGTGCTGACGGAACTCTTCCCCGACACTTTGCTGGATCGGAGTCCGGGGATCGTCATCGAGCTGAACGTGTGCTAGAACTCGGAGGTGCCGTAGTTTCGGTGCTTGATCGGTCGGGCCGTGAAGACGTACGACTACATCAACCAAGCTAACGCTTCTGTTGTCGATCTACAAGGGTACGTAGATCACACTCTCCCACTCTCGTTGCTATGCATCACCATGATCTTGCGTGTGCGTAGGAATTTTTTTGAAATTACTACGCTCCCCAACACCTTCACCACGCCCGACTCTTCCAATCTCCCTACTGCCTCGACGCCCTTCTCCGCCTTCAATCTGGCATGTGCTCCGCCCGCTTCACCGCCATGGCGCCGAAACAAGCCGAAAAGGGGAAGAAACCTCTGTCCTTGCCAACTGCGCCTCCATCCTTCGAGCCGGCGCTCGGCCGGCCTCGGGTGCTGAACGACAAGGCCATGAAAAAGGTGCGCCCTATGCTTGCCTCCAGTTTCAACGAGTGGGGAGAGACGCCGGCTTGGCCTGCATCTCGCACCAGCATGGCTCGGGCAGTTACCGAGGTTCCAATCTTCATTGATGCCCTCTGGGCTGGCCTGATTCCTCCCTTCTCCACCGTCTTCAATGTGGTGCTCGAGCACTATCAGATCCACATGCTCCATCTCGATCCTCAGGCTGTGACCCTTCTCGCCGTCTTCGCCTTCGTGTGCGAGGCCATGGTGGGCATCGCCCCCTCCGTGGCACTCCTCCGCCACTTCTTCTCGTTGCATCTCACCGGTCCCCGGCAGATCTCAGGATGCGTGGGTTTACAGGCCGTGGCTGCGACGGCAGGCGCGGGGATCGACTTCGAGCTCCCTTCATCCACGAGCGAGTTCCGTACGCGATGGGTGTTTGTTGACGCAGGCGTTCTCAACCCTCTACTCCAAGCTCCAGTGGGGCCTGCTATTCCAAACTCTGGCTGGGGTCAACAAAAGCTCACGAGCCCCTGCCTTGCCCCCGTCTGGGCCAGGCTGAGGTGGTTGAAGGACCTTGGCGTGACTGCGCCCATTGTGGTGAGGGAGTTCGTCAGGCGTCGAGTTGCTCCACTCCAGCGCCATTCTCGCCCGATGTGGGACTTGCTCAGCAGACAGGACAACATGAGGTTTTAGGAGGAGGGGCTTCCTCTCGCTGCGCGGTAGACAGGGCTCACGGTCCTATCAGGTGTCCCTCTGCCAGACGAGATGCCCAGGAACGACTACATGTTGTACCGCTGCGAGAACAAAGTCACATTTGCCACGAACATGCCTTCCTTTGACAAGTGGGGGATGCACCCAGTCGGCTTGGTGGGGCCCTGCGAGAACCCCGTCATCGTGGTCCCCTTCTTCGCCGCCGGTGCCAGGCTCACCCCAGGTGACGGTGTGTGTGTGGGGGGGGGGGGGAGCGGCGACGGGGGCCGGCGGCTCAGGTGCTGAGGAGCACATGCCGGGTGGTGATCCGGGGGCGTCGTCCTCGGGGGCCTGCGACCCCCCTCCTGAGGCGTCAGTTGCCAAGGAGATGCAGCATGCGGCTCCCGAGGCCGAGGCTCCAGGAGCGTCGGGAGGTCACAGTGGGAAGGAGCTAGGCTGTTCGCCTCAGCCGGGCTCCCCTAACGCCATCCCTCTTGGGTCTTCTTCGGCTCCGCCGCGCATCGGCCATCACGTCCAGCGCTTCGGTCGCCTTTGTGTGGATTTCGAGGAGCTCTGCAAGAGGAAGGGATCCCCCAGTGGCAGCAACATCTTCGGGCCATTGAAGCGACATAAGTACATCGCTATTGACGCGTAAGTATCTTGTCGCCGTGGCTTTTTGCGCGTGGTCTTCTTATCCTAACGCCCGTCCTCCAGGGCTCCTTCTGCTGAAGCTGTTGTGTCTTCCGAGAGGCGTCCTCCTCCTTCATCAACTCCCCCGTCGGCATTGAGCATTCCTGGCCTGCTTGCCGCCCCTGGAGCAGGGTCGGTCGGAGGAGCGTCCCCGCCTTCGGGACGTGCTGAGTCCTTGGTTTGGCCGCCCCTCACCCACGGTCTGGCATGGAGCTTGGCGGGCGTGCCCAAGACTCCTCCTCTGCTCATGAGCAGTCGCTGGCTGACCTCGGTCTTCGGTTCCTCTTCAAGCAGCGAGCCTCGATCAGCTTGGGCTCCTTGCAAGGATGGGCTGACGTCAGGAACGACGCCAGCCCCCAATCGGGATTTGGCGCACCACTTGATGCTCCACCCGCCGCCCCCGAGGTGGAGGACGAGGCAGGTCGAGCATTCGAGCTCGAGCGTGAGCGCAGCGTAGTCCGTCACGAGCTCTTCCCGGAGGTGATGGGCGCGATGAGCTGCCTTGGTGAAGAGCTTGCTGGTGTCGACTCGCGTCTTGAGGTTGAAAGTCTTCGGTTGGTGGAGGAGCGGCGCAAGCTGCGAGTGGCCATCAACCTTGGTCGCTATCAGCGCGACCTCGAGAACGCGAAGGCCAGGGCGTCCCTCAAGATTGCCAATGAGGCCCGCTCGCGAGCTTTGGAAGAAGCTCGCGAGGACAATCGCCGCCGCGAGGTTGTGGAGGAGCACGCGTGGGGGCTTCAGGCCTGGAGCGCGTCCCTTGAGCAGCAGGTGGAGGCGAGCGGGGCCGCTCTTGCATCACTGAGGGGGACGCCTGCGGAGGAAGAGGAGGTCCGGCAGCGCGAGGAGACGCTGGCCCTGGAAGCCGTGGAGCGCAACCTTGAGCTCGAGCGACTAGAGACGAGGGAGCGTCAAGTCCCTCAAGTAGAAGATGTCGTCGGGGCCCGCGAAGCCGGAGTCGAGGAGGAGATCAATCGCCGGGTGGCCGAGGTTCGCGCAAATCTGGAGGGCAGGTACGACTCGAAGCTGAAGCTCGCCGGTCTGGAGGGTGCGGGCAGGGCCGCTACCCTCAGGCCCAGGTTGGATGAGGCCGAGAGGCGTGCGGAGGCCACAACCGCCGTCCTGGTTACGGCGCAGGCGGACTTGGCCTCTGCCAGTGCCGAGCTGCTTTCCCTCCGGAAATGAGTTGACGGTGCTGAGGCCGTCGCACGGCAAAACAGGGAGGAAGTGCTCCAATGCCGAACGCTGGAGCGCGAGCATGCTCCTATGCTTCAAGACCTTCGGAACAAGGCCAACAACGCCCTGGGTTACATCTGCGACGAGAACGCCCCGGCCCCTCACTCGAATGACTACGCCAGCCACCTGACCTTCTTCACCGAGGAGAGGGGTCGTGGCCTGCTTCAGCGTGCCTTCTCCCGTGTCTTCAGCCATGTTCTGAATGCCGACCCCAACTTCGACTTTGATGCCGCTATTGCTCCCGTACCCATAGCCGTCCGGGGCAACCTGGCGTGTTGGGTAGAGGACCATGTCGATGCGTTGGTTAGGGCCTTCACCTCGGAGGACAACGTGGTGGTGGTCGTCGCAGATGAAGGTGACGTGGTCAATGACGGTGATGGGGGCACCGCCGACAGCGGCGGCGATACCGACGAAGATGACGATGACGCGAGTGACGCGTCCGCGGGTGATGTAGCGAGTGATATCTCTGGCTGATCCCATGTTTGCCTGCTGTTTCATCCTGCATGCAAAACTCAGGCCTGGCCCTTGGAAGACTTTGTAAGAGCATTTTGAGAGGGGGAGCCCCTCGTGTAAGCAAATTGCAGTTTTTACTTTCTTTTGCGATGCGGGTATGTGTCCTCGTGCGCTCATGAAGCTGGGGGTGAGCTCCCCGACGTGGTTTACCTTCGTCAGCGCTAGCTTAGGGCTGGGTCATGAGGCGACGAGTTCCTGAGAATCCTGAGGAGCTTATCACCCCGTTTGAGGTGGCCCCGTAAGAGGTGAGCACCAGGCGCAGTGTTAGCGCGTGCTTGATGAGCGTGCACTTTGCGTGGTCTGGCTTGCGAGGAGCTTTGCGAGGGAAAGGCAATGGACATGAGTCCCAAATCAAGCAAGATCCAGAAGGCAAGAAACTCGAATGAGAAAAGGCACCCCCCGCGCGCATCGATAAAAATTCAGCTTCAACTTAAGTCCAGATCCAGAAAGCAAAGCCACAGAAAGAGAGATCCAAAGCAAAAGGCCGCGTCCAGCACCTAGTCTAGTCTTTGGGTCTTCAAGTCTTCTCACCAGCACAGAGCTAAGTGCTGCCACTAGGCATGGGAGGGAGCCCTAGGGCCTGAGGCCAGCGCTCCTGAGACTCCGGGGCATGTACAGCCCCAACTCATTATTACGTGAGAGTGTCACGGGCGGCGAACTTCACAGGCACCGGGCCTTCTTCACAGGTACCGGCCTTGCTTCATATCGCCAGACGAGGGCCCCGCCTTGCGCCACCCTCGACCTCCTTTGAGCCGACCGGTCACCAGGACGACACAAAAGAGGGAAAGGGGACTCAAGCAGTTCCCTCGGTGACCATGGGTCCTCTGCCGGGGGAAGGGTTGTTGAAGCCACCCCGGCAGAGGGCCTACCTCCAGGTGTCCCCTGGTTTCGCGTGCCTTGGGGAGGGGCCTTGTTCCTGGCTCTCTCCCAGCGGCCCCCAGCATGTGTCCCTTGTTGGAATGGGTGCCGCCATGCCAGGGTCGTCGATCGATGCTGCAACCTGATTCATCTGCAGCCCATGGTTAGCATAAGCCTATTCCTGAGAGATTAGCGGCACCTTGTAGTTGCCGTTGTTGGCGCGATCGTTGTGGTTCTCCGTTGGTTCTTGGAAGGCTTCGACTCCTAGTGCTCCCTCTCCCCAATCTTCTCCAATGAATGAGCCAGGGTCGTCCTCTGGTGCGTACCCTTGGTCCATCATGCGGGGCACGTAGGCTTCCGGGGCCGTCACCCCGAACACCTCGCCGTGGTGCCCCACGCCCCATGTTGCTCGGCCCATGGTGGCGCCCTGGGGATGATAGCACGACATCCGGTCGGGGCCGTGGGAGGCAACGCTTGCGCCCGCGCCCGTCGCGGGCGGCATGGGGGAGTCGGAGCCCCCTACGCCGATGGCTGTGCTGATGTTAATGAAGCCCCCGGGCGTAGTTGATGGCGCGCGGATGTGGTGAGGTTCGCCGCGCGGCCCTGCAGCGGCATGGGGAGGAAGTCGATAGCAGAAGGGTGGTGCTCCCGACGCCGCTGTATCCAGCAGCTCGGCAACACGCTCCAGCAGTGTGTCCCGACCGCTTTCCATCAGCCTGCACCGTAGCAACTCCCTTGCCACGGTGAGCGCTGCCTGCATGTTTGCTTGCTCCCGCCATGAGTACGGCGCCGTTGCTGCGGCATGGTTCGCCGCTCTTGCGGCGGCCCATACCTGCCGTGGGGTGAGGGTGGACGACGCCTGGCCGTGCTGCCCGCGCCCGACGGAGTTTGGCAGCGCCCGTGTCGCCTGGAGTGTGGGGTCGAGACCTTCATGGGCAGGCGGCGCTGCCTGGGCTGGCTGGGCTGCCCAGCGGTCGGAGCCGGCCCTTGAGTCACCAGACATCGTGGCTGAGGAGCGTCGACGAGCTGGCCGGTGGAGGAGGAGCTCCGGCGCACCCCTACCTGGCACGCCAAATGTCGGATGTGGGGCTTCGGCAAACCCTTAAGGTTCGAAAACTGGGGTGCGCGCGAAGTATTTCCTTCCTACCGATCTACGCCCTAGCTCGCTAAGATCTCGTGGACGAACTCGACAGACTCGCAACACAGAAAGACACGAGGTTTATATTGGTTTGGGCCACCGTTGTGGTGTAATACCCTACTCCAGTGTGGTGGTGGTGGATTGCCTCTGGGGCTGATGATGAACGGTACAAGGGAAGAACAGCCTCCTGAGGTTGAGGTGTTCTTGTGAGTTGGCTCTCGACCAGGTTCGATCAAGCTAAGATGAGATGCCTCTACTATGGTGGCTAGCTCTACTTATATAGGACCTGGTCCTCTTCCCAAATATCGAGCGGGAAGGGAGCCAACAACGGCGGGCCAATTTAAAGGGGGACAACTAGTACAAGCTATCCTGACAAAAGTGGTCTTCGCCTGCGAAAAGCTCTGGTGGTGATGCCGCCTTGGGCTCCACGATGACATCCGTCTTGCCGTCCTCCTGGTCTTGGTCTCGTTGCACCAATATAGCAACCTTTGCCTGATGCCTCGGTACTCTTCGCCTGTGCTGGCCTCCTTAGCACCAAAGAGGAAATAAGGACGCCGTGCTCGCTCGCGCCCGCCTGGTGCCGTGCGTCATGGCTCACGTCACGAGGGCCTCATGAGGTTTGCCCCACCTTGATATCTCCGCTCCTCGTGAGCCTGCCTGGCTAGGCCACTCCAGAGGAGGCCTTGCGTCGTCCGCCTCGCGAGGCTTGGACCCTCGCGAGGGTCTTGGATGCTTTGTTGGTGAAGATGGGCCGTACGGCCTGCTGGCTCAGTCATGCAGCGGGCCGCAGGCAGGCAAGTCTAGGGACCCCCGTTCCTAGAACGCCGACAGTGGTCCTCGTGCTTTGGGCACTGCAATTCCCTTACTAACTGCTCGTGTTTGGGTGCTTTGTGGTGGAGACGGTGCTGTGTCAACTGGAACTGGGTTACTATCTGCTGGGGTTGGGGTTAGGGTTAGAAGGGGTCTAGCTGGTTCTCTGTCCAACTGGGTAGGGGTACAATCTGCGAGAGTCTGGGTTATGTGTGGTGGGGCTGGTTCTTGGGCAAGTACAACCGTGGTTCTATCTGCATCAACTGGTAGCACTATCTTTTCTGAAGACCGTGTTGTTACTCCCTTAGATACTGCCATCACCCTCTCAAATTCAAATCGCTGATAAACAAGGAAAGTAATTGAATGTATAGATATTGTATGATAGACATGTGCAATGGATAGTGGGGAATAAAAGAGGGCATGAAATAATTCACATTTATGTTGTCTAACCAAACATGATAGCATGACACAATTTCACATATATGATGGCTAACTAAACATGATATCATGACACAATTTCATATTATGATGGCTAACTAAAAAAGATGGAAAGACATAGTTCAAAATATGATGACTATGTAAACAGGACGACAAGATATAACTATATAATGTGTTTATTAAATAGGTTGGCATGCTGCTACCTCTTGAGCACCGCGTTGGATTTCCCCGAAGAGGAAACGATGATGCAGCAAAGTAGCGTAAGTATTTCCCTCAATTTTTGAGAACCAAGGTATCAATCCAGTAGGAGGTTGCGCGCGCGTCCCCTAGTACCTTCACAAAGCAAATAATTCCCCGCAACCAACGCGATAAGGGGTTGTCAATCCCTTCACGGTCACTTACGAGAGTGAGATCTGATAGATATGATAAGATAATATTTTTGGTATTTTTGTGATAAAGATGCAAAGTAAAATAAAGGCAAAGTAAAAAGTAAAATAAAGGCAAAGTAAAAAGCAAAGGAAATAACTAAGTATTGGAAGATTAACATGATGAAGATAGACCTAGGGGCCATAGGTTTCACTAGTGGCTTCTCTCAAGAGCATAAGTATTTTACGGTGGGTGAACGAATTACTGTTGAGAAATTGAAAAAATTGAGCATAGTTATGAGAATATCTAGGTATGATCATGTATATAGGCATCACGTCCGAGACAAGTAGACCGACTCCTGCCTGCATCTACTACTATTACTCTACTCATCGACCGCTATCCAGCATGCATCTAGAGTATTAAGTTCATGAAAACAGAGTAACGCCTTAAGCAAGATGACATGATTTAGAGGGATAAATTCATGCAATATGATAAAAACCCCATCTTGTTATCCTTGATGGCAACAATACAATACGTGCCTTGCTGCCCCTACTGTCACTGGGAAAGGACACCGCAAGATTGAACCCAAAGCTAAGCACTTCTCCCATTGCAAGAAAGATCAATCTAGCAGGCCAAACCAAACTAATAATTCGAAGAGACTTGCAAAGATAACCAATCATACATAAAAGAATTCAGAGAAGATTCAAATATTGTTCATAGATAAACTTGATCAGAAACCCACAATTCATCGGTCTCAACAAACACACCGCAAAAAGAAGATTACATCGAATAGATCTCCACAAGAGAGGGGGAGAACATTGTATTGAGATCCAAAAAGAGAGAAGAAGCCATATAGCTAATAACTATGGACCCGAAGGTCTGAGGTAAACTACTCACACTTCATCGGGGAGGCTATGGTGTTGATGTAGAAGCCCTCCGTGATGGATACCCCCTCTGGCGGAGCTCCGAAACAAGCACCAAGATGGGATCTCATGGATACAGAAAGTTACAGCGGTGGAATTAGGGGTTTGGCTCCGTATCTGATCGTTTGGGGGTACATAGGTATATATAGGAGGAAGGAGTACGTCGGCGGAGCAACAGGGGGCCCACGAGGGTGGAGGGCGCTCCTAGGGGGGGGTGTCAGTGTCGAAACCGGCGGATCTCGGGTAGGGGGTCCCAAACTGTGCGTCTAAGGCGGATGGTAACAGGAGGCAGGGAACACGATGTTTTACCCAGGTTCGGGCCCTCTTGATGGAGGTAAAACCCTACGTCCCGCTTGACTAATATTGATGATATGGGTAGTACAAGAGTAGATCTTCCACGAGATCGGAGAGGCTAAACCCTAGAAGCTAGCCTATGGTATGATTGTATGTTGTAGTTGTTGTGTCCTACGGACTAAAACCCTCCGGTTTATATAGACACCAGAGAGGGTTAGGGTTACACAAGGTCGGTTACAAAGGAGGATATATCCATATCCGTACTGGCTAGCTTGCCTTCCACGCCAAGTAGAGTCCCATCCGGACACGAGACGAAGTCTTCAATCTTGTATCTTCATAGTCTAACAGTCCGACCGAAGGATATAGTCCGGCTGTCCGGAGACCCCCTAATCCAGGACTCCCTCAGTAGCCCCTGAACCAGGCTTCAATGATGATGAGTCCGGCACGCAGTATTGTCTTCGGCATTGCAAGGCGGGTTCCTCCTCCGAATACACCACGGAAGAATTTGAATACAAGGATAGTGTCCGACCCTGCAAAATAAGTTCCACATACCACCGTAGAGAGAATAATATTTTCGCAAATTTAATTTGCTGACTTGTTTCGGCAGCATGACGTTATGTCATGGCCCGGTGATTATTCGAACCGTTTCCTTTAACTAGCGCCGCACATAACGCGAGGCAGTTTTTTGACACGTCTTGTCAAAGCAGAGATCGTGTCCCCTTATTACGGGATTCTCATCAATACGGGCATGGGTAACCCAACCGCGCCATCGATTACGGTGCTTGGGGGATAAGCGAGTTTTACCAGGCTAGTGGGGGGCGCATAGTTTTGTCCACCCATATAAAGGGATAAGGATTCACCTTTTTATCCACGCCTTCTTCCTCCTTTGCTCATCCATTTTCACACACTCGAGCTCTAGCGCCCAAGTCCGCACTTCCCACCTCAACCTTCCCCCACCATGTCCGGAGCGGGAGGCAGGTGGATGGTCTCCTCCGTCACGGAGGGAGACATCAAGAAGCTGAGGAGAGCCGAATACCTGCCCGACGACATCGCGCACCGGCTCCCAGATGAGGGGCAGCTCATCCCTACCCCCGGGCCCCATGAGAGGGTAGTGTTCCTTACCCATTTCCTCCGCGGACTGGGATTCCCTCTCCACCCATTCGTCTGGGGGCTCATGTTCTACTATGGCCTGGATTTCCATGATCTGGCCCCGAATTTCATCCTCAATATCTCAGCGTTTATCGTCGTGTGCGAGGCCTTCCTCCGCATCAAGCCCCACTTTGGCTTATGGTTGAAGACCTTCAATGTCAAGCCGAAGGTTGTGGGCGGCCGCCAGGCGGAGTGCGGAGGCGCCATGGTGGGCAAGATGCCCAACGTTACATGGCTCGAGGGCTCCTTTATGGAAACCATAAAGGGGTGGCAATCGGGGTGGTTCTACATCACCGAGCCGCGTAACCCTGCATGGGCAGCGGCCCCCGAGTTCCGATCTAGCATCCCCACGCGGCTCACCTCCTGGAAAGAGAAGGGCCTGTCCTGGGGTAGTTTGGGAGAGCTGACCGGACTCCAAACATGTATTCAAGACATGGTGAACAAGAAGCTCAAACTCGTCAACGTGGTCCAGGTCATGCTCCACCGTCAGATCCTCCCGTGCCAACAACGGGACTTCAACTTGTGGGAGTTCGACCCGGCGCAGCACCGAACTCTGAACAGGCTCTTCGACACAACTCACAAAGATGCCTGGAGGGTGCTGTTCAAAAGCGCCGAGGTCCCCCTGCCATTACTGAGGATCGCGGATTCAGCGCGAAGCGCCAAGCCAGTGCGGTAAGCTGCTTTACCTTTCATAGGATACTTATTTTTTATAGATTGACTCCATGCGGGATCTAAACTCCCGTACCTTTGACAGGACTGGCAGGAGACGGCCGGACAGATCGACTGTCCGGCTCCTTTGCCCGAAGTCCTAGCAGATGCTCTTCTGGCGAAGATGCTAACTCCGGCTCCTTATACGGTGCCGGAGAAGACCAAGAAGGCCAAGGGAACCCGAAAGAGTTCCCGACGCCAGGTGTCATCGGACTCACCGTCCGAGGACTCTACGGCGCAATCCTCCCCCGAAGACGAGGAGGCAAAAGTGGATGCTCCCCCTCCAGACGGGGGAGACAAGAAAAGGAAGGCCGCCCCAACTGGGGAGGCCGAAGGGTCCAAGAAGGGGAGAACTCTCCTTCCAGACTACTCTACCATCACCGCCGCCGACGAAGACGAGTGGCTGCCCAAGGCCAAGCCCCTGGGGAAGTCGTAAGTATTCGGATACCAGAGTAAGTCATAGTATTCCTTTGCCGCACTACCTCACCTAACGCCGAAATATGATTATGTAGGCCGCCCCGAGCCCGTATCGATGTTTCATCGGACGGCTCCCTGGGCTCGTCGGACATGGATAGCGATCCAGTCCCGTCCGCCACCTCCCCCTATCATGCGGATGACGTCGAGGTGCTGTCTCATGAGGCACCGGGTCGAGGGGAGACAGTCCCGGAGACGCCTCAAGGCGGCCTCCCGGACTCCGGGAGCCGAGGGGACAAGGCCCCTGAGAGCTCCGAGTTCGGCCCTCAGCTGAACACCGCACCGGAACCTCCAGTGGTTCCGGGCCCGGGCAGGCGACCTCCTTCTAAGAGGGGCAAGACGCCTGTGCCGGTGACCTCTATCCATCCAGAGGCGCCGGACAATCTGCTGGAAGCGCTTCGCAGCGCTTCCATCGACGAGGAGCACCGTACTATTATGAGTGCGGTGGTCCGGAAGGTTCAGTCCGCCGAGAGCGGATTGACTGAAGCCTGTGCAAGCCTTCTAATAGGCTTTGAGGTAAGTGTTTTAGAATGTAGTAAAAATATTACCGCATAGACAGTAGCCCCTGATGCTCTGTTTGGTGTTCACGAAGAAAAGCCAAACAGAGGATCAAATAATATCGCAGGAGTCTAATATAAGTATGTCAATATGCATATGCAGACTTCGCTGCTGGCGTCCGGCGCACTGACTGCGGAGGTCGCCGTACTGAAGCAGGACCTCGAGGGGTCCAAGAAAGAGCTCGGCCTTGCCAAGAGGCAGCTCGAGGAGAACAAGGGTAAGTAATACCCTGTCTATAGATATGTATATATATATATAAAACACGATTGCAAAATGACAGGATCATCGTATATTTGCCAGGGGCCACGACCGAGGTGGCGACCCTGAAACAAGCGCTAACCAAGGTCGAAGATAAAGCGGCCAAGGAGCGCACCGAGCGAGAAAAGCAAGAGGCTCGGGTGGGCGAGGTGCAGCAAGAGCTCCAGGCTCTCGTGACGAAGCACGAGGCGTTGGAGCTTGACTCAAAGACGCGAGAGTCTGAGCTTGCCACGGCCCTCAAGAGCGCGAGAAGTGCCAAGGCAGAAGCCCAAAAGGCCCTCCAGGAGATCGACGCAATGAAGAAGATAGCGGCGGGTAAGGCATTCTATATGCAGAGCAAGCATGTAAAAGTAAATTACCGATTACTTACCCGAATTCGGAGCTCTCCAGGAGCATTCGCAGATTTGCCCCGCTGCGTGTCGGATGCCGCACAATTTTACCAGGCCGAGGAGGGAAGCTCAACGGAGAAGCTATTCTGGTCTCAGTATACCGGGACCGAACACCCGATGCCTCTGAGCGACCAGCTAAAGCAGCTGGTCGAGCTGCACAAGGCGGCCGAACAGGCCATGAAGGGACTTATAGTCCGGCTGTGGCCTGGCAACGCCCTTCCGAACAGCTACTTCGGCATGGTGAGGTGGCTTGTGGACGCCTGCCCACGGCTAGAGGTTGTCAAGTGGTCCGTCTGCATCGAAGGTGCACGCCGGGCTTTCGCCCATGTGAAGGTGCAGTGGGCCAAGCTAGACGCCGTGAAGCTGATCAAGGAAGGGCCGCCGTAGGGCAAAGAGCATCGCACCCCCGAAATTTATTATGAGGGTGTCCTGAAGGGTGCCCGTCTTGTAGCGGACGAATGTTCCAAGGATGTAATATTTGAGTAAACTTGCTCGTGTGATCCTGTATGATGAAAACTTCTTTCATATGCGCTATGCAACACTTGTGTGAATTTAAAATATTACCTTCTATTTGGCCGTTTATCCAATCTGAGAGATGGCTAGTCCTCGGCTTCTGCCCCCATGCCACGAGTGCTGGGGTGTTCGGGATAAACCTGAGCACTCTTGTTCCCATATTTGGGTCCTTCGAGGGAGGTGCTCAACACAACGAACAAGGCAACCGGACTAATAATGCTTTATCACTCTCACTTAGCCATATAATTCTATAATTTTTAATTTCGGTGAAGCCCCTGGTATTCGGAAGGCCGAATTCAGGGCGCGATACACGCCTGTAAGCCGGACAGGGCCGGCCCCTTGCCCTAAGCGGCATAAGTCTTTAGGGACTCGAAAAACCTCGCCAAACAGCGACCAGTCTCTCGCCTTATCATGGCAGTCAGTTTTAGCTTTCTCTACTAAGGTGCTAAGCCCGGCAGAACCAGGGCACAATCGCAGTAGTTCTCCTAGCGCTACCTTAGCCGATAGAGCGGAACGTAAGGTACCAAAACATAGGAGCCGGGCAAACCCAACATTTGACCAAAGACATGATTCGGAGCTGATGCATATAATGCTATAAGTTCGGGGTGCCGCACTTGTGAAAGTGTTCGGACTTTTCACACCATATTGTGGGGTGCTTGAGCCCCTGGTGTATTGGCCGTACCAAAGTGTACGGTTGCAAGGCGTCGTTAATGAACACACATATATATATATAACAAGAATGCAATAATAGTCGTGATGTTATGCATTGTTTATTCAAAAAGGTGCGTTAAAGCAGAATGATACAGATAGTGCGATAAGCAAAGAGTGGGACTATGTCCCTTCCAAGGGCAAGCTGAGGGATAGTATTAAATCAAATATTTCGCTCGTTATTGTAATCCACCTGGGAATTCCATGGTGTGATGTAGCTTTTTGCCTCCTTGGTTGCTGCATCATGTGTTCGGCAATAGTGCTGCCGGACAGGGTTTCCAGAGATTAAGGTCCTGAAAAAAGAGAAAAACAACCAAACGGGAAGCCCCTAGTGTGGTTTTAGCCGCGTCTTGGGGCGTGCCGCAGTGTGCCCCCTCCCCACCTGTGCCCATGGTATTTTTAATGCGTAATTATGTACGCGTGGCACGAGCTTCGCCGTTTGGCTGGGACTGGGGTGGGGGCCGCATTGCTAAGCAAGCTCAGATCGCGCCAGGCGGTCTATTTGCTGATTGCTTCGAGCGCGCTTGAAGGTGCCAGGTTTTGAAACGCCGAACTGGTGGATTGCCTTGAGAGGCTGTTTTGCGCTTCTGCTGCGAGGGCCGCAGTGTGCTCCTCTATTCGGAGAGAGCGCTCTGTGTTTCCATTGACTGTAATAACCCTGCGAGGTCTTGGCATCTTGAGCTTGAGGTATGCATAATGCGGTACCGCATTGAATCTCGCAAATGCGGTTCGCCCGAGCAGTGCATGATAACCACTGCAGAACGGGACTATATCGAAGATTAACTCTTCGCTTCGGAAGTTATCCAGGGATCCGAAGACCACTTCCAGTGTAATTGAGCCTGTGCAATGGGCCTCTACGCCTGGAATGATGCCCTTGAAGGTCGTTTTTGTGGGTTTGATCCTTGAGGGGTCTATACCCATTTTGTGCACTGTGTCCTGATAAAGTAGGTTCAGGCTGCTGCCGCCATCCATAAGGACTCGAGTGAGGTGAAATCCGTCAATGATTGGGTCCAGAACCAGTGTGGCGAATCCGCCATGACGGATACTAGTGGGATGGTCCCTGCGATCGAAAGTGATCGGATAGGAGGACCATGGGTTGAACTTTGGGGCGACTGGCTCCAACGCATATACGTCCCTGAGCACACGCTTCCGCTCCCTCTTGGGGATGTGGGTTGCGTATATCATATTCACCGCCCGCACTTGTGGGGGAAACCTCTTCTGTCCTCCGGTGTGCGGCTGCCGGGGCTCCTCCCCGTCATCGCTATGTGGCCCCCTGTCCTTGTTTTCGATAATTAACTTGCCGGCTTGCTTGAACACCCAACAATCCCTGTTGGTGTGATTGGCTGGCTTTTCTGGGGTGCCGTGTATTTGACACGAGCGATCGAGTATACGGTCCAAGCTGGACGCTCCCGGCGTACTTTGTTTGAATGGCTTTTTCCGCTGACCGAGTTTAGAGCCTTTGAATCCGGCATTGATTGCCGTATCCTCGTTATTATCGCTGTTAATGCGGCGCTTACGTTTGTTGCGACGTGACCTGCTATTGCCGTTCTTGGTATCCGAAGTACCATGGTTCTTTGATATGTTATTACTACGAGCCAGCCAGCTGTCTTCTCCCGCACAAAAGCGGGTCATGCGTGTCGTGAGGGCTGCCATAGATTTCGGCTTTTCCTGACCAAGGTGCCGGGCTAGCCATTCGTCGCGAATGTTGTGTTTGAAAGCCGCTAGGGCCTCTGCATCTGGACAGTCGACAATTTGATTTTTCTTTGTGAGGAACCGAGTCCAGAATTGCCTGGCCGATTCTTCTGGCTGCTGAATTATGTGGCTCAAGTCATCGGCATCTGGTGGCCGCACATAAGTGCCCTGAAAGTTGTCGAGGAATGCAGATTCCAGATCTTCCCAACAGCTGGTCCCTTGAGCTTTAGTGGGAGGTATTTGATGGCGTGTAAGTCGTCACCGCGGGCCATGTAGATGTGGAGGAGGAAATCCTCGATCCATACTGCAGGATCTGTTGTGCCGTCGTATGATTCAATATTTACAGGTTTGAAACCTTCTGGGATTTGATGATCCATTACTTCGTCTGTGAAGCATAAGGGGTGTGCGGCGCCTCTGTATTGGGCTATATCGCGACGCAGCTCGAATGGGTCTTGCCCGCTGTGTTCGGCCCGGCCGGATTTGCTTTTACTGTATCCGGCATGACGTTTATCGTCTCGCAGAGTGGTGTGCCCTCGTGATCCGTAGATCGATCTTGCATGCTTTGCTTTGTCCTCCAATATGTCTCGCAGGTCTGGCGTATCTCCCCATGCCTTTTTATTTGAATGGTGTCGGGGTGGAGGCTGAGTTTTTGGCTGGAATGCCTCTCTATCGCGGCCACGAGGTGGCCGATGAGCCGTATCATATGCTTCTTCCTCCAGTCGAGGTAGCAACCTGCACTTTGGGTAACTCTTGGAGGGGCGCTCGAGTTTATATTCCTCGGCCGCGAGGACTTCAGTCCATCTGTCAGCTAGCAGATCCTGATCAGCTTGAAGCTGTTGCTGTTTTTTCTTAAGGCTATTTGCCGTGGCTATAAGCCGGCGTTTGAAGCGCTCTTGTTCGACGGGATCCTCTAGCACAACGAATTCGTCGTCGCCGAGGCTTGCCTCGTCTTCGGAGGGGGGCATGTAATTATCCTCCTCCTCTTCTCCATCTGCCGCTCTCTCAGGAGGGCTGGCTCCTCCATTCTCCTGTTCTAAATCTTGCTGGAGGGGATTGTTGTTGTCTTCGGCACTATCCATAGTATTATTATCTCCTGTGCCGGTATCATCACTTTTGCTTTGGCGGGACTTAGAGAGGCGCCGCTATCGTCGGCGTTTGGGTTGCTTCTTGGAGGGGTCATCCTCCGCTATCTCGTCGCCATTGCCTTCTTTGGGTGTATCCACCATGTATATATCGTATGATGAGGTGGCTGTCCAGTGCCCTGTGGGCGGTGGTTCCTCTTCGCCTCCCGTATCGTCGTCCATACTGTCGATGTCTTCAGAGTTGAAGTCGAGCATGACGGTTAAGTCATTGATAGTGGCTACTAAGTGGGTGGTGGGTGGGCCTCGAATTTCTTCGTCATCCGCATCCCAGTCCTGCCGGACATAGTTCGGCCAGGATCCTCCTGACAAGGAGAGAGACCTTAATGAGTTCAGTATGTCGCCAAAGGGCGAGTGCTGAAAAATATCCGCGGAGGTAAACTCCATGATTGGCGCCCAATCGGATTCGATAGGAACGGGCGCAGGCAGTTCGGAGCCCGTGGCCGGAGAAGGATCCGACAGTTTAACAACACGGCTCTCGTGCAAGGTAAGGTCGATGTTTGGCTCGATCGCCGCTGAGGGTAAGGCCTCCGTGGCGGGGTCCATCCACCCGTCCGCGGAAGGCGCACCTGGCTCCGAATTGAGGGTCGGAGCGGCTGCTTGTGCGATCTCTTGAACACTATCCGATGGTAGCGCTAAACCGCACTCATCGTGACCGCGTGACGCACAAGGCAGAGGCTCGAATCCGTCGAAGATCAAGTCTCCGGGGATATCGGCCGTATAGTTTAAGCTTCCAAACCTAACCTGGTGGCCAGGGGCGTAACTTTCAATCTGCTCCAGATGGCCAAGCGAATTGGCCCGCAGTGCAAAGCCGCCGAATACGAAGATCTGTCCGGGGAGAAAAGTCTCACCCTGGACTGCATCACCATCGATGATAGTAGGAGCCATTGAAGGAAATATGCCCTAGAGGCAATAATAAAGTTATTATTTATTTCCTTATTTCATGATAAATGTTTATTATTCATGCTAGAATTGTATTAACCGGAAACATAATACATGTGTGAATACATAGACAAACAGAGTGTCACTAGTATGCCTCTACTTGACTAGCTCGTTGATCGAAGATGGTTATGTTTCCTAGCCATAGACATGAGTTGTCATTTGATTAACGAGATCACATCATTAGGAGAATGATGTGATTGACTTGACCCATTCCATTAGCTTAGCACTTGATCGTTTAGTTTGTTGCTATTGCTTTCTTCATAACTTATACATGTTCCTATGACTATGAGATTATGCAACTCCCGTTTACCGGAGGAACACTTTGTGTGCTACCAAACGTCACAACGTAATTGGGTGATTATAAAGGTGCTCTATAGGTGTCTCCGAAGGTACTTGTTGGGTTGGCGTATTTCGAGATTAGGATTTGTCACTCCGATTGTCGGAGAGGTATCTCTGGGCCCTCTCGGTAATGCACATCACTCAAGCCTTGCAAGCATTGCAACTAATAAGTTAGTTGCGGGATGATGTATTACGAAACGAGTAAAAGAGACTTGCCGGTAACGAGATTGAACTAGGTATTGAGATACCGATGATCGAATCTCGGGCAAGTAACATACCGATGACAAAGGGAACAACGTATGTTGTTATGCGGTCTGACTGATAAAGATCTTCGTAGAATATGTGGGAGCCAATATGAGCATCCAGGTTCCGCTATTGGTTATTGACCGGAGACGTGTCTCGGTCATGTCTACATAGTTATCGAACCCGTAGGGTCCGCACGCTTAAGGTTTCGATGACAGTTATATTATGAGTTTATGAGTTTTGATGTACCGAAGGAGTTCGGAGTCCCGGATGAGATCGGGGACATGACGAGGAGTCTCGAAATGGCCGAGACATAAAGATCGATACATTGGACGACTATATTCGGACATCGGAAAGGTTCCGAGTGATTCGGGTATTTTTCGGAGTACCAGAGAGTTACGGGAATTCGCCGGGGAGTATATGTGCCTTATTGGGCCATACGGGAATAGAGGAGAAAGGCCAAAAGGAAGGAGGCGCGTGCCCCCCTCTTTGGTCCAAATTGGACAAGGGGTGCAGCCCACTTTTCCTTGTTCCTCTCCCCCTCTTTCCTTCTCTCCTACTCCAACAAGGGAAGGAGGAGTCCTACTCCCGGTGGGAGTAGGACTCCCCCTTGGTGCGCCCTCCTCCTAGGCCGGCCGCCTCCCTCCCTTGCTCCTTTATATACGGGGGCAGGGGGGCACCCCAGAGACACAACAGTTGATCATTGATCTCTTAGCCGTGTGCGGTGCCCCCCTCCACCATAGTCCTCGATAATATTGTAGTGATGCTTAGGCGAAGCCCTGCGACAGTAGAACATCAAGATCGTCACCACACCGTCGTGCTGATGGAACTCTTCCCCGACATTCTGCTGGATCGGAGTCCGGGGATCGTCATCGAGCTGAACGTGTGCTAGAACTCGGAGGTGCCGTAGTTTCGGTGTTTGATCCGTCGGGCCGTGAAGACGTACGACTACATTAACCGCGTTGTGCTAACGCTTCCGCTTTCGGTCTACGAGGGTACGTAGACAACACCCTCCCCTCTTATTGCTATGCATCACCATGATCTTGCGTGTGCGTAGGAATTTTTTGAAATTGCTACGTTCCCCAACAGTGGTATCAGAGCCTAGGTTTTATGCGTTGATGTTGTGCACGAGTAGAACACAAGTGAGTTGTGGGCGATATAAGTCATACTGCTTACCAGCATGTCATACTTTTGTTCGGCGGTATTGTTGGATGAAGCGGCCCGGACCGACATTACGCGTACGCTTATGCACGACTGGTTCTACCGACGTGCTTTGCACATAGGTGGCTGGCGGGTGTCAGTTTCTCCAACTTTAGTTGAAACGAGTGTGGCTACACCCGGTCCTTGCGAAGGTTAAAACAGCACCAACTTGACAAACTATCGTTGTGGTTTTGATGCGTAGGTAAGAACGGTTCTTGCTAAGCCCGTAGCAGCCACGTAAAACTTGCAACAACAAAGTAGATGACGTCTAACTTGTTTTTGCAGGGCATGTGGTGATATGATATGGTCAATACATGATGCTAAATTTTATTGTATGAGATGATCATGTTTTGTAACTGAGTTATCGGCAACTGGCAGGAGCCATATGGTTGTCGCTTTATTGTATGCAATGCAATTGCACTGTAATGCTTTACTTTATCACTAAGCGGTAGCGATAGTCGTGGAAGCATAAGATTGGCGAGACGACAACGATGCTACGATGGAAATCAAGGTGTCGCGCCGGTGACGATGGTGATCATGACGGTGCTTCAGAGATGGATATCACAAGCACAAGATGATGATGGCCATATCATATCACTTATATTGATTGCATGTGATGTTTATCTTTTATGCATCTTATCTTGCTTTGATTGACAGTAGCATTATAAGATGATCTCTCACTAAATTTCAAGATAGAAGTGTTCTCCCTGAGTATGCACCGTTGCCAAAGTTCGTCGTGCCCAGACACCACGTGATGATTGGGTGTGATAAGCTCTACGTCCATCTACAACGGGTGCAAGCCAGTTTTGCACACGCAGAATACTCAGGTTAAACTTGACGAGCCTAGCATATGCAGATATGGCCTCAGAACACTGAGACCGAAAGGTCGAGCGTGAATCATATAGTAGATATGATCAACATAGTGATGTTCACCATTTAAAACTACTCCATTTCACGTGATGATCGGTTATGGTTTAGTTGATTTGGATCACGTGATCACTTAGAAGATTAGAGGGATGTCTTTCTAAGTGGGAGTTCTTAAGTAATATTATTAATTGAACTTTAATTTATCATGAACTTAGTCCTGATAGTATTTGCATATCTATGTTGTAGATCAATAGCTCGCGTTATTGCTTCCCTATGTTTTATATGTGTTCCTAGAGAAAACTAAGTTGAAAGATGATAGTAGCAATGATGCGGACTGGGTCCGTGATCCGAGGTTTATCCTCATTGCTGCACAGAAGAATTATGTCTTTAATTCACCGCTAGGTGACTGACCTATTGCAGGAGCAGATGCAGACGTTATGAACGTTTGGCTAGCTCAATATGATGACTACTTAATAGTTTAGTGCACCATGCTTAACAGCTTAGAATTGGGATTTCAAAGACGTTTTGAACATCATGGACCATATCAGATGTTCCAGGAGTTGAAGTTAATATTTCAAGTAAATACCCAAGTTGAGAGATGTGAAGTCTCCAACAAGTTCTATAGCTAAAAGATGGAGGAGAATAGCTCAAGCAGTGAGCATGTGCTCAAATTTTCTAGGTACTACAATCGCTTGAATCAAGTGGGAGTTAATCTTCCAGATAAAATAGTGATTGACAGAATTCTCTAGTGACCATCACCAAGTTAGTAGAACTTCGTGATGAACTATAATATGCAAGGGATAATGGAAACAATTCCCAAGCACTTCGTGATGCTGAAATCGACGAAGGTAGAAATCAAGAAAAGCATCAAGTGTTGATGGTAAGCAAAATCACTAGTTTCAAGTAAAGGGACAAAGGGATGAAAGGGGAACTTCAAGAAGAACAACAAGCAAGTTGCTGCTCAAGTGAAAAAACCCAAGTCTGGACCTAAGCCTGAAACTAAGTGCTTCTACTGCAAAGGGACTGGTCACAGGAAGCGGAACTACCCCAAGTAATTGGCGGATAAGAAGGATGGAAAAGTGAACAAAGGTATATTTGATATACAGATTATTGATGTGTATATTACTAGTATTCGTAGCAACCCCTCGGTATTTGATACTGGTTCAGTTGCTAAGAGTAGTAACTCGAAACGGGAGTTGCAGAATGAACAGAGACTAGTTAAGGGTGAAGTGACGATGTGTGTTGGAAGTAGTTCCAAGATTGATATGATCATCATCGCACACTCCCTATACTTTCGGGATTAGTGTTGAACCTAAATAAGTGTTATTTGGTGTTTGCGTTGAGCATGAATATGATTTGATCATGTTTATTGCAATACGGTTATTCATGTAAGTTAGAGAATAATTGTTGTTCTGTTTACATGAATAAAACCTTCTATGGTCATACACCCAATGAAAATGGTTTGTTGGATCTCGATCGTGGTGATACACATTTTTATAATATTGAAGCCAAAAGATGCAAAGTTAATAATGATAGTGCAACTTATTTGTGGCACCGCCGGTTAGGTTATATTGGTGTAAAGCGCATGAAGAAAATCCATGCTGGTGGGCTTTTGGAATCACTTGATTATGAATCAGTTGATGCTTGCGAACCATGCCTCATGGGCAAGATGACCAAGACTCCGTTCTCCGGAACAATGGATCGAGCAACAGATTTGTTGGAAATCATACATACTGATGTATGTGGTCCAACGAATATTGAGGCTCGCGACATGTATCATTATTTTCTGATCTTCACAGATGATTTGAGCAGATATGAGTATATCTACTTGATGAAACACAAATCTGAAACATTTGAAAAGTTCAAAGAATTTCAGAGTGAAGTGGAGAATCATCGTAACAAAAATAAAAGTATCTACGATATGATCGCAGAAGTAAAATATTTGAGTTACGAGTTTGGCCTTCAGTTAAAACAATGTGAAAAAGTTTCACTACTCACGCCACCTGGAACACCATTACAGTGTAATGGTGTGTCCGAACATCGTAACCGTACTTTATTAGATATGGTGCGATCTATGATGTCTCTTACCGATTTACCACTATCATTTTGGGGTTGTGCATTAGAGACAGATTCACATTAAATAGGGCACCATCTAAATCCGTTGAGATGACACCGTATGAACTATGGTTTGGCAAGAAACCTAAGTTGTCGTTTCTTAAAGTTTGAGGTTGCAATGCTTATGTGAAAAAGTTCCAACCTGATAAGCTCAAACCCAAATCGGAGTAGTGCATCTTCATAGGATACCCAACAGAAAATGTTGGGTACACCTTCTATCACAAATCCAAAGGCAAGATATTCATTGCTGAGAATGGATCCTTTCTAGAGAAGGAGTTTCTCTCGAAAGAAGTGAGTGGGAGGAAAGTAGAACTTGATGAGGTAACTTTACCTGCTCCTTTATTGGAAAGTAGTTCATCACAGAAATCTGTTCCTGTGACTACTACACCAATTAGTGAGGAAGCTAATGATGATGATCATGTAAACTTCAGATCAAGTTACTACCGAACCTTGTAGGTAAACCAGAGTGAGATCCGCACCAGAGTGGTACGGTAATCCTGTTCTGGAGGTCATGTTACTTGACCATGATGAGCCTATGAACTATGAGGAAGCGATGATGAGCCCAGATTCCGCGAAATGGCTTGAGGCCATAAAATCTGAAATGGGATCCATGTATGAGAACAAAGTGTGGACTTTGGTTGACTTGCCCGATGATCAGCAAGCCATAAAAAATAAATGGATCGTCAATAGGAAGACAGACGGTGATAGTAGTGTTACTATCTACAAAGCTAGAATTGCCGCAAAAGGTTTTCGACAAGTTCAAGGTGTTGACTATGATGAGAGTTTCTCACTCGTATCTATGCTTAAGTCTGTCCGGATCATGTTAGCAATTGCCGCATTTTATGAAATCTGGCAAATGGATAAACAAAACTGCATTCCTTAATGGATTTATTAAAGAAGAGTTGTATATGATGCAACCAGAAGGTTTTGTCAATCCTAAAGGTGCTAACAAAATATGCAAGCTCCAGCGATCCATCTATGGACTGGTGTAAGCATCTCGGAGTTGGAATATACGCTTTGATAAGTTGATCAAAGCATATAGTTTTATACAGACTTGCGGTGAAGCCTGTATTTACAAGAAAGTGAGTGGGAGCACTACAACATTTCTGATAAATATATGTGAATGACATATTGTTGATCGGAGATAATGTAGAATTATTCTGCAAAGCATAAAGGAATGTTTGAAAGGAGTTTTTTAAAGAAAGACCTCGGTGAAGCTGCTTACATATTGAGCATCAAGATCTATAGAGATAGATCAAGACGCTTGATAAGTTTTTCAATGAGTACATACCTTGACAAGATTTTGAAGTAGTTCAAAATGGAACAGTCAAAGAAGGAGTTCTTGCTTGTGTTACAAGGTGTGAAGTTGAGTAAGACTCAAAACCCGACCACGGCAGAAGATAGAGAGAGAATGAAAGTCATTCCCTATGCCTCAGCCATAGGTTCTATAAAGTATGCCATGCTGTGTACCAGACCTATTGTATACCCTGCCCTGTGTTTGGCAAGGGAGTACAATAGTGATCTAGGAGTAGATCACTAGACATTGGTCAAAATTATCCTTAGTGGAATAAGGATATGTTTCTCGATTATGGAGGTGACAAAAGGTTCATCGTAAAGGGTTACGTCGATGCAAGTTTTGACACTGATCCAGATGACTCAAAGTCTCAATCTGGATACATATTGAAAGTGGGAGCAATTATCTAGAGTAGCTTAGTGCAGAGCATTGTTGACATAGAAATTTGCAAAATACTTACGGATCTGAATGTGGCAGACCCGTTGACTAAACTTCTCTCACAAGCAAAACATGATCACACCCTAGTACTCTTTGGGAGTTAATCACATAGCGATGTGAACTAGCTATATTATTGAATCTAGTAATGAAGGAAAAATGCCCTAGAGGCAATAATAAAGTTATTATTTATTTACTTATTTCATGATAAATGTTTATTATAAATGCTAGAATTGTATTAACCGGAAACAGAATACATGTGTGAATACATAGACAAACAGAGTGTCACTAGTATGCCTCTACTTGACTATCTCGTTGATCGAAGATGGTTATGTTTCCTAGCCATATACATGAGTTGTCATTCGATTAACGGGATCACATCATTAGGAGAATGATGTGATTGACTTAACCCATTCCATTAGCTTAGCACTGGATCGTTTAGTTTGTTGCTATTGCTTTCTTCATAACTTATTCATGTTCCTATGACTATGAGATTATGCAACTCCCGTTTACCGGAGGAACACTTTGTGTGCTACCAAACTTCACAACGTAACTGGGTGATTATAAAGGTGCTCTACATGTGTCTCCGAAGGTACTTGTTGGGTTGGCGTATTTCGAGATTAGGATTTATCACTCCGATTGTCGGAGAGGTATCTCTGGGCCCTCTCGGTAATGCACATCACTCAAGCCTTGCAAGCATTGCAACTAATAAGTTAGTTGCGAGATGATGTATTATGAAACGAGTAAAAGAGACTTGCCGGTAACGAGATTGAACTAGGTATTGAGATACCGACGATCGAATCTCGGGCAAGTAACATACCGATGACAAAGGGAACAACGTATGTTGTTATGCGGTCTGACCGATAAAGATCTTCGTAGAATATGGTGGAGCCAATATGAGCATCCAGGTTCCGCTATTGGTTATTGACCGGAGACGTGTCTCGGTCATGTCTACATAGTTCTCGAACCCGTAGGGTCCGCACGCTTAAGGTTTCGATGACAGTTATATTATGAGTTTATGAGTTTTGATGTACCGAAGGAGTTCGGAGTCCCGGATGAGATCGGGGACATGACGAGGAGTCTCGAAATGGTCGAGACGTAAAGATCGATATATTGGAGGACTATATTCGGACATCGGAAAGGTTCCGAGTGATTCGGGTATTTTTCGGAGTACCGGAGAGTTACGGGAATTCGTCGGGGAGTATATGGGCCTTATTGGGCCATACGGGAATAGAGGAGAGAGGCCAAAAGGAAGGAGGCGCGCGCCCCCCCCCTTTGGTCCAAATTGGACAAGGGGTGCAGCCCACTTTTCCTTGTTCCTCTCCCCCTCTTTCCTTCTCTCCTACTCCAACAAGGGAAGGAGGAGTCCTACTCCCGGTGGGAGTAGGACTCCCCCCTTGGCGCGCCCTCCTCCTAGGCCGGCCGCCTCCCTCCCTTGCTCCTTTATATACGGGGGCAGGGGGGCACCCCAGAGACACAACAGTTGATCATTGATCTCTTAGCCGTGTGCGGTGCCCCCCTCCACCATAGTCCTCGATAATATTGTAGTGATGCTTAGGCGAAGCCCTGCGACAGTAGAACATCAAGATCGTCACCACACCGTCGTGCTGGCGGAACTCTTCCCCGACATTCTGCTGGATCAGAGTCCGAGGATCGTCATCGAGCTGAACGTGTGCTAGAACTCGGAGGTGCCGTAGTTTCGGTGCTTGATCGGTCGGGCCGTGAAGACGTACGACTACATCAACCGCGTTGTGCTAACGCTTCCGCTTTCGGTCTACGAGGGTACGTAGACAACACTCTCCCCTCTCGTTGCTATGCATCACCATGATCTTGCGTGTGTGTAGGAATTTTTTGAAATTGCTACGTTCCCCAACAGCCATCAAGCCTACCAGCGACGACACAGAGGAAATCTCAATGAAAGCACCAATGTCGGTGTCAAAACCGGCGGATCTCGGGTAGGGGGTCCCGAACTGTGCGTCTAAGGCGGATGGTAATAGGAGGCAAGGAACATGATGTTTTACCCAGGTTCGGGCTCTCTTGACGGAGGTAAAACCCTACATGCTATTTGATTAATATTAATGATATGGGTAGTACAAGAGTAGATCTACCACGAGAACGGAGAGGCTAAACCCTAGAAGCTAGCCTATGGTATGATTGTATGTTGTAGTTGTTGTGTCCTACGGACTAAAACCCTCCGGTTTATATAGACACCAGAGAGGGTTAGGGTTACACAAGGTCGGTTAAAAAGGAGGAGATATCCATATCTGTACTGGCTAGCTTGCCTTCCATGCCAAGTAGAGTCCCATCCGGACAGGAGACGAAGTCTTCAATCTTGTATCTTCATAGTCTAACAGTCCGGCTGTCCGGAGACCCCCTAATCCAGGACTCCCTCAGGGGGGTAGGCGCGCCCCCTACCTCGTGGCCTCCTCCTTTGTTTCTTGACGTAGGGTCCAAGTCTCCTGGATCATGTTCGGTGAGAAAATCACGTTCCCGAAGGTTTCATTCCGTTTGGACTCCGTTTGATAGTCCTTTTTTCTTCGAAACCCTAAAATAGGCAAAAACAACAATTCTGGGTTGGGCCTCCGGTTAATAGGTTAGTCCCAAAAATAATTTAAAAGTGGATAATAAAGCCCAATAATGTCCAAAACAGCAGATAATATAGCATGGAACAATCACAAATTATAGATACGTTGGAGACGTATCACATGCCATAATTCAGAATCATGCCGCCTATGGAAACATGATAGCATGATATAATTCCCAGATAGAATGACATAATTCAAAATATGATGTCTGTAAACACTAAACAGGATGAGATGATATAACTATATGATGTCTTTATTAAATGGGTTGCCATGCCATAATTCAGATAGATGATGTGTATGTAAACATGATGGCATGGTATAATTCAAATATATGATTTATATAGTAAGCAAGTAAGCAAATGGCTATCCATATATGATGTAAAAACTAAGCAATGCAAGACAACATCCATGACATGGGTAATATAACCCTGCCAAGTTTGTGCATAGACCTTAGGGGGAAATAAGACTGGTCATGAGTCTCTGAATCCTCCTCTGAGGAGCTCTCTGTATCCAGCAAGATGTCTGCTTCAGCAGGTAGCATTGTCTGCTCTGAATACCTTGTTTTCACTCCAGATACTTCCATCACCACTTCAAATGGCTGATGCATAGGAAGAGTAGTTGAATATACAAACATTGTCGACAAATGGAACACGTAATACAAAAAAAATGATAGCCCGATATAATTCACATACATGATGAATGGCTCAACAACATGGCATTGCATAATTCACATATATAATGCCTTTGCAACAAGATAGCATTGCATAATTCACATATATAATTTCTTGCAACAAGATGGCAATGCATAATTCACATATATGGTAATTAGATACTAAACAGGTGGCATTCACACAAAGCATGTCTAAACTAATCAAATGACATAGCAATGCAAGACACCATACACACGATATGAGCAACATAACCCTGTCAAGTTAGAGCATACACCTCAGGGGGGGGAATAGGACTGGTCATCTGTCTCTGAATCCTCCTTTGAGGAGCTATCCTTAACCAGCGAGATATGCGCTTCGTCAGATAGCGTAGTCTGCTCTGAAGACCTTGTTTTCACTCCAGAATTTTCCATCACCGTGTGAAATGGCTGATGCACACGAAGAGTACTTGAATGTACTAACATTGTTGACAAATGTAATACGTAACAAAAAAAGATGGCCTGATATAATTCACATATAAGATGACTGACTAAGCAGGATGGCATTGCAAAATTCACATATATGATGCATGGCTAAACAAGATGGCGTTGCATAATTCACATAAACGATGAATAAACTAAACATATGGCATTCGCACAAAGCATGTCTAAACTAAGCAGTTGACATATTTGATGTATAAATTAAGCAATGCAAGGCACCATATGCATGATATAACCAACATCAGCATGCCAAGTTAGAGAGAAGACCTCAGGGGGTAAATAGGAGTGGTCTTCTCCTTCTGAACCCCCCTTAGAATAGATATCTTCCTCTCGATTACAATCCGAAATGGGTGGAGGGGGGCTGCCTTTGCGCCTACCATGGAGCGACGTCTGCATGAAATTTTATTGCCACATAAGGCTCGTCTCTTTTGCTCTACATGTTCAGTTCCATTGTGTACAATAACTGACATGCATATGAATAAAACATAGTGAGATTATGTAAGGAGTGCATGCAGAAATCCAGAGTGATGGTAGCAACCTGTGGATAGACCCAAAACCAATGATAGCAGGCAGATAATGGCTTCAGTTAAAAAATACAGATAATGGCTTCTTTACTATTTGTTTCCCACCTAACATGAAACTCATAGTAGACACCAGAGATTAACCAGATACTAGATAGATACTATTGATTGCAGCCCCGATATGTACCCCACAACCATTTAAAAACTCAAGTTTGACCATTAGTTTGGATCTGACTCAGAGTCAAATCGGTGAACAGGACGATAAAGTAGCATGTAATATTAAGCGATGCATAACGTAAGCAGACACGAAAGAGTACGACCTTTCTTGCAGACCCGTGTAGTCCTCGAGGTCATCTGCTCGGTTGATGATGGTAATGCAGTTTCCATGGTTGCCCGCGGCGGGGAAGAAGATCTAAGCCGGCGAAAGACAGTCTGGAGGCCGGATCCCTGCTGTGCTGGACCCTTCTGTCGTTGGAGCAGCTGAGCTTGGGTGGACAACGGCGCAACAGTAGCGGGACAAGCCACACAAGGTTTTCTTTGACAGCTATTTGTAAGAGAAGTAATTCTGTAAGGGCTCGTTTGAATTGGAGGATTCTAAGAATGCAGGGATAGGAAATACATAGTAATAGGATAGGAATGCACGTGCAAAACAGAGAATTTAAAAACACAAGATTTCTGCCAATCTGGGTGTTTGGTTCACAAGAATTGGAAGATCACAGGATGCAAAGAAGCATGGTGAGATTAAGTCAAACCACAAGAAATGTACGGTTATAATGCTATTATGCTACTATCTCTTAGTCTTGTGCTTCATGAATAGGAACCTGAAAAGGAGGACAAGTGGAAATTAAAATCCGTATGGTTTTTCTTTCAAGGAGACACTAAAGGAAAAAATCCTATAGTTTTCCTTTGCTCCATTCCTTTGAACCAAATGCATGAATAGTAGTACCATAGGAAACTTTCCAATTACTATGTTTTTCCTTCACGTTTCCTTTCAAGAACTAGCGATTCTAGTAGGCAGGCTTGAGCAAGGAAAAGCTGCACTCAAAAAATGTTTTTGTGCTACTTGCCTACTTCTACTACTTTGGACCCAGACCACAGCCCTACTAGCTCAACTCCCAGGCCCATTGACAAATGCACAGCTCAAACACACAGAGATAAATAATGACGGTGTTCAAGAGAGTCCATCACGGATAGCTAAGTTGCATGGTACCTCACTGCTTGTCATATAGTCGGAGAAACTAATCGTATTTCACGTTACTGCGTGTGCTCAGTGGACAATATATATAACATGTAGAGTAAAAAAGAGATGCAGCAAGTGTACAACCTCTTTGGCGAAGCCATGTCGATCTTAGCATGATTGGGTTGGTCGGTGAGGATGATCCGGCTGACTTGGCTGTCGGAGGAGGGGAAGAAGATCTTAGGCATCTTGAGATGGAGCCCGGGGTACTGCTCCGCTGTAGGATCGAAAGTATGTCTAGAGGGGGGGGGTGATTAGGCTACTTGACCAAATAACAATCTAGCCTTGCCCAATTTGAAGTCTGGGCAGATTTTAACAACTTAGCACAAGTCAAGTAATCAACCTACACATGCAAGTTTAAGAGTATACCAGTGGAATGTAAAACATTGCACATGAAGGTAAAGGGAGGAGTTTGGAGGGAGCAAACGCAATGAAGACATGGAGATTTTTGGCGTCGTTCCAATAGGTGGTGCTATCGTACATCCATGTTGATGGGGACTTCAACTCACGAAGGGTAACGGTTGCGCGAGTCCACGGAGGGCTCCACCCACGAAGGGTCCACGAAGAAGCAACCTTGTCTATCCCACCATGGCCATCGCCCACGAAGGACTTGCCTCACTAGGGTAGATCTTCACGAATTAGGCGATCTCCTTGCCCATACAAACTCCTTGTTTCAACTCCATAATCTTGACGAAGGCTCCCAAGTGACACCTAACCAATCTAGGAGACACCACTCTTCAAAAGGTAATAGATGGTGTGTTGATGATGAACTCCTTGCTCTTGTGCTTCAAATGATAGTCTCCCCAACACTCAACTCTCTCTCATAGGATTGGATTTGGTGGAAAGATGATTTTAGTGGAAAGCAACTTGGGGAAGGCTAGAGATCAAGATTTATGTGGTTGGAATGGGATATCTTGACCTCAACACAAGTGTAGGTGGTTCTCTCTCAGAAAATGTATGATGGAAGTGTAGGCATGTTCTGATGGCTCTCTCCTTGAATGAAGAGTGCATGGAGCGGTATATATAGCCTCTACACAAAATCTAACCGTTACACACAGCTTACCAAACTCGGTGGGACCGAATCAGAAAACTCGGTTAGACCGATTCAGTTCAAAATGTGAACGTTAGGATTTTCGGTGGGACCGACATGTCAACTCGGTGGGACCGATTTCATTAGGGTTAGGGCATAACGTAATCTCGGTGAGACCGATTACACAAACTCAGTGGGACCGATTTTGGTAATAAGCAAACAGAGAGTTGGTCAGGCAAACTCGGTGGGACCGATTCGCTCATCTCGGTTGGACCGAAACGTTATGAAGGGGAAACATAGAGTTTGCATTGCGAAATCGGTGGGACCGATCGCTCATCTCGGTTAGACCGAAACGTTACGAAGGAAAACAGAGAGTTTGCAATCCCATCTCGGTGAGACCGAGATCCCTATCGGTGGGACCGAAGTGACTAGGGTTTAGTGGCAATGGCGATGTCAACTGAACTCGGTGGCGCTGGATGGAAAGTTTCGGTGGGGCCGAGTTTGACTTTTGGTTTGGGACATATGTGGATATGGGAAAGTGATTGAGGATTTTGGAGCATATCACTAAGCATTTTGAGCAAGTAACCCATTAAGAAACACCTCACCCCCTTTTAATAGTATTGGCTTTTCCTATGGACTCAATGTGATCTTGGATCACAAAAAGTAAAATGAAGAGTCTTGAGCTTGAGCTTGAGCCAATCTTTTGTCCTTAGATTTTTGAGGGGTCCACATTTCTAATCCATGCCATGCCAATCATTGAGCTTTCCTGAAATATTTATCTTGAAATAGTATTAGCTGAATGAGCTATATTGTAACGCCCTCGATGCGACTATATCTCCTACGTGTCGAAGCACGACTTAGAGGCATAACCGCATTGAAAGCAATGTCGCAAGTAAGGCAATCTTCACAACATCCCATGTAATATAGATAATAAAGGGGAAGGTACATAGTTGGCTTACACTCGCCATGTCAATCAAAGTACATAAATAGCATTATATCATCCAATCACTCATGGCCCGACTACGGTGCCAAAATAAAAGAGCAACCCAACATGCGACATGGTCCCGATCGCCCCAACTGGGCACCACTACTGATCATCAGGGAAAGACACATAGTAACGGCGTGAGTCCTCGTCGAACTCCCACTTGAGCTCTAACGTGTCATCTGGAACGGAGTCGTCTGGCCCTGCATCTAGTTTGGAAGTAAACTATGAGCCACAGGGACTCAGCAATCTCGCACCCTCGCGATCAAGACTATTTAAGCTTATAGGAAAGGCAAGGTAAAGTATGTGGAGCTGCAGCAAGCGACTAGCATATATGGTGGCTAACCTGTTCGCAAAAGAGAGCGAGAAGAGAAGGCAAAGCGCGAACGCATGACTAGAGAACAACCTGCGGCAAGCATTACTCCAACACTGTGTTCACTTCCCGGACTCCGCCGAGAAGAGACCATCACGGTAACTCACACAGTTGTTTCATTTTAATTAAGTTCAGGTTCAAGTTATCTACAACCGGACATTAACAAATTCCCATCTGCCCATAACCGCGGGCACGGCTTTCGAAAGTTCAAATCCCTGCAGGGGAGTCCCAACTTAGCCCATGACAAGCTCTCACGGTGAACGAATGAATAGACCTTCTCCCGAGACATTTCGATCAGACTCGGCATTCGGTTCTACAAGACATTTCGACAAGTTAAAACCAATCCAGCAACACCGCCCGAATGTGCCGACAAATCCCGATAGGAGCTGCACATATCTCTTTCTCAAGGCACACTCAGATTGTCCTAGGTACGGGTAGGGCAGCCCAGAGTTGCCCCTGGTGGCCACCAGCAGCTGACAGGTGGACCAACACTCAGAGGAGCACTGGCCCGGGGGGGGGGGGGTTAAATAAGATGACCCTTGGGCTTCGGAAACCCAAGGGAAAAAGAGGCTAGGTGGAAAATGGTAAAACCAAGGTTGGGCATTGCTGGAAAAGCTTTACTCAAGGCGAACTATCAAGGGGTTCCCATTATTACCCAACCGCGTAAGGAACGCAAAATCCGGGAACATAACACCGATATGACGGAAACTAGGGCGGCAAGAGTGGAACAAAACACTAGGCAAAAGGCCGAGCCTTCCACCCTTTACCAAGTATATAGATGCATTAAGATAACAAGATAATATAGTGATATCCCAAACAAGTAAATAATGTTCCAACAAGGAACGGTCTCCAATCTTCACCTGCAACTAGCAACGCTATAAGAGGGGCTGAGCAAAGTGGTAACATAGCCAATCAACGGTTTGCTAGGACATGGTGGGTTAGAGGTTTGACATGGAAATTTGGGAGGCATGATAAGCAAGTGGTAGGCATCGTAGCATAGGCATAGCAAAAGAGCGAGCATCTAGCAAAGTAAAGATAGAAGTGATTTCGAGGGTATGATCATCTTGCCTGCAAAGTTGTAAGAGTTGACTGGATCCTCGAAAGCAAACTCAACGGGCTCCTCGTTAGCGAACTCATCTACCGGCTCTACCCAAACAAGACAAACAAGCAAAAAGGACACAATCAACCATGCGCAAACTCAAACAACATGATGCAAACATGGTATGCTACGCGGGATGCGATATGTGATGCATATGCAAGATTTGACAAGGAATGAATGAACCTGGCCTCAACTTGGAAATCCAAGTGTGCCACTGGAAAGGTGAGATGATTTAGCTTGAAAACAATATAAAGAACGCCGGAATCGGAGTCACGGTTTGGAAATGGCAAGCAATTCAAATATGGCACCGGTCTGCGTTATACAGCAAGTAGCCATCTAAATGCAACAAGATGAACATGCTACAGCACTCAAACATGGCAAAAAAATACATGGAAGGGATCCATTAATGATGCTTAACAAAAGATGAACACTGAGCTATGGCCAATTCATCCATTAACAGGTTCAAACAAGCATGGCAAAAGTGCAATTGGTAAACAGATCTCAGACTTAGTGAAATGAACACTTGTCTGGAATTTCAGATCAGATAGCACACTTTGAAGCATGAAAACTATATGCTATAGGGCCTAAACATGGCAAAGTAAAGCATGGAATGGAGCTACTCAAAGAGGTTAACAAAAGTCCCTTAGTGACCTTGAGCCAAAAGGGATCAGAAAATACATTTGCAAGCATGTGAACATGGCAAAAACATAAGCAGATCACAGACTTAGTGAAAAACTGGAGCATGCAAATCAGACATCAAGTAGGCATGTTTACGAGCTCGATGCACTCACTACAGAGCAAATAATGACAATATAAGCATACACACATCAAGAATACACATTATACAAGCTAGACATGGCAAGAACAATAACATAGCATGCACGGATCAACTACAACATCCTCGGCAAAATCGCTAACAAGTAGACGATCTGCCCAGATTCACGAAATAGCAAAAGTAGAGCTCGATTGACTCAAGCTAGGGTGATCCATAATTGCAAACAAGGACATGGATGGATAGAGAACTACAAGAGTAACAAAACATCATTAATGATCATCCTCAAAAGAGGCACGGATCACTAGGAAACAACATGAACATATGGCATATTGATAAGAACAGTTCAGGGACTTAGTGGAATTGCTAAGTCCCTGAAATCAGCATTAACAAATGCACCACTTTGCAAGCTTGTGCTAGTCACCACACACATCACAAAAATACATGGATGGCACCTCTGGAAAGATAGCAAAGCATATAACAAAACATATTTAGAGCTCGTGGGCATATCATGCACACATTTATCATGGCAAAAATGACAAATAGCTAATTGGAGCAGCCGATTTGGCAATCATCTCAAATAGCACTCTTCCAACAGCATTTCGGGCATCAAGATGAACTCAAATGAAAATGATGCAATGAGATGAAATTATGTGCTCTCTGAGGCGAACATTTTGATATGCTATATGCCCAAAACGGAGCTACGGATGCGGAGTTACGATGCGTCAAAGTTAGCCAAAAATCTGAGAAACTGGGGACTTAGAGAAAATATACCCTCCGGACCTAGGGTTACTGTGCACCCGGATCCGGATCCAGATCGAGCGTGCGCGAGAAACTAGGTTCGCCGGGGGTCGGCGCCGGAGTAGACGAGGGCGGCCGGAGAGAGGGAGGTCGGCGCCGGAGTGAGGAAGCCGGGGCGGAGGACGATGGCGGCGCGGGGCGGCGCTGCCGCGGTGGGGCGGCACGGACGCGGTGGCCGGGCGAGGCGGCGGCGGCCGGCGATGGCGACCATGGCGGCCGGCGTCGAAGGGGCCTGCCGGCGTCGGGGAAGGGCAGGCACGGCCGGCGGACGACAAACGGGCGGCGGGGCGCGGCGTCTGGGCCTCGGGGGCCCGGGGTGGGCTTCCCGGGCCGGCGGCGGAGGAAGGCGACGATGTGGGCTCGGGCGCCACGTGGCAGGCCGCGGTTGGCTGCGGGCGGCGGTGGACGTGTCCGACGGCCGGTGGACGTGTCCGGCGCGCGGAGAGAGGTGGATCTAGGGTTTCGGACGAGGGGAACCGCGAATTTCGGGAGGGTGGTGTATTTATAGGCATAGAGGGAGCTAGGAGTGTCCAAATGAGGTGCGGTTTTCGGCCACGCGATCATGATCGAATGCTCTAGATGATGGAGAGGGTTTTGGTGGGTTTTGGGCCAAATTGGAGGGGTGTTGGGCTGCAACACACACGAGGCCTTCTCGGTCCCTCGGTTAACCGTTGGAGCATCAAACGAAGTCCAAATGGTACGAAACTTGACAGGCGGTCTACCGGTAGTAAACCAAGGCCGCCTGACAAGTCTCGGTCCAATCCGGAAATGTTTAATCCCACACACGAAAGAAAGGTAGAAATGATCACCGGAGGAGAATGGAGCGCCGGAATGCAAAACAGACAACGGGGAAAATGCTCGCATGCATGAGACGAACACGTATGCAAATGCACATGATGACATGATAAGAGATGCATGACAACGACAACAACACACGGAGGCAAAACCCGAACCCGAGAAAAATAAAATAACTTAAGGCCGGAAACGGCAAGAGTTGGATTACATATTGGGTAAAACATATCCGGGGTGTTACATATATGTTGTTAGGAATTACCAAAACCACCCAGGGATAGTTGCACTTTCAATCTCCCCCTTTTTGGTAATTGATGATAACATATAGATCAAAGCTTCGACTAATGATAATACGATTGAAATACATCGTTGCTTTGAGAAGTATGTGATAAGTAAGAGCTCCCCCTAAATTTGTGCATTATTTAAAATTTGCCTTTGAATGCAAATGCACAATCGATTAAGATCATGGGTTATTGTTACATGTCACATACATCTCGGTGGAGCGCTCAAAATGATATAACTTAAAAGCATGCACTCATCACCAAGCAAAGTGAATGATTATATAGATATATAAACGATAGTATCATCCAAGCAAGCATTAAAGTAGCATATGATCAATCACATGATCACACAAGTATCTCACACAAGGACATAAAGTATCTCACACAGGTATACAATAAACAAGTTCAACCAAAAGGCAAAGAAGCAAAACACTCTATTGAAGCCTATGATCTATACATATTTCTCCCCCTTTGACAACAAGTTATCAAAAAGTTCAAATATGCATAGTGCTATGCATATCTCAGGCTTGGTCTTCGGGAGGTTGTGTAGAGAGTGTTGGGGAACGCAGTAATTTCAAAGAAATTCCTACGCACACGCAAGATCATGGTGATGCATAGCAACGAAAGGGGAAGAGTGTTGTCCACGTACCCTCATAGACCGTAAGCGGAAGCGTTATGACAACGCGGTTGATGTAGTTGTACGTCTTCACGATCGACCGATCCTAGTACCGAAAGTACGGCACCTCCGCGATCTGCACATGTTCGGCTCGGTGATGTCCCACGAACTCACGATCCAGCAGAGTGTCGAGGGAGAGCTTCGTCAGCACGATGGCGTGATGACGGTGATGATGATGCTACCAGAACAGGGCTTCGCCTAAGCACCGCTACGATATGACCAAGGTGGATTAGGGTGGAGGGGGGCATTGCACATGGCTAAGAGATCAATGATCAACTTGTGTGTCTATGGGGTGCCCCTGGCCACGTATATAAAGGATGGAGGGAGGAGGAGGCCGGCCTTGATAGGGCGCGCCCAAAGTGTGGAGTCCTACTAGGACTCCCTAGTCCTAGTAGGATTCCACCTCCCACATGGAATAGGAAAAAAGGAAGGGAGAAGGAGAAGGAAGGAAGGGGCACCCCCTTTCCCTAGTCCAATTCAGACCAGTCCATGGGGAAGGGGCACGACCACCCTTGAGGCCTTTATCTCCTTTCCCGTATGGCCCATTGAGGCCCAATACGAATTCCCCTAACTCTCCGGTACTCCGAAAAATACCCGAATCACTCGGAACCTTTCCGATGTCCGAATATAGTCTTCCAATATATCGATCTTTATGTCTCGACCATTTCTAGACTCCTCGTTATGTACCTGATCTCATTTGGGACTCCGAACAAACTTCGGTCATCAAATCACATAACTCATAATACAAATCGTCACAAAACGTTAAGCCAACTACAAAGCATGATCCGGTTTTAAAGTTTAAATCAGCAGATGATACCAAGATGGTTGATTTTGTTCTTGATGATTCATCCAAGTAGTTTAGCATGAGTGTTAATCTGGATCCGAAATAGGAAAGCACGCTCATCGAGTTCATCCGTGAGAACCGGGACATCTTTGCATGGAAGCCTTCAGACATGCCGGGTGTACCGAGAGAACTCACTGAGCACACTCTTAATATTGATCCAAAGTTTAAGCCGGTCAAACAATTTCTTCGCCGTTTTAATGAGGAGAGACGGAAGGCCATCGGAGAGGAAGTAGCCCGGCTCTTGGCAGCTGGGTTTTTCATCGAAGTTTTCCATCCTGAGTGGTTGGCTAACCCGGTGCTGGTACTTCAGAAAAACGGCACTTGGCGTATGTGTGTGGACTACACGGATTTAAACAAGGCTTCTCCGGCTGATCCTTTTGCTCTCCCTCGTATTGATCAGATTATTGATGCTACGGCGAGTTGTGAGCGTTTGAGTTTTTTGGATGCTTATTCTGGTTATCATCAGATCAAGATGTCAGTTAAGGACCAGGAGAAGACAACTTTCATAACTCCCTTTGGAGCCTTCTGCTATGTGTCTATGCCTTTTGGGCTCAAGAGTGCCCAGGCGACTTATCAGAGATGTGTGCAAAATTGCCTTCATAATCAAATTGGGTGTAATGTTCATGCTTATGTGGATGATATTGTGGTGAAATCCAGAGAGAAAGAGACATTGATAGATGATTTGAAGGAAACCTTTGATAATCTCCGGGTTTATAAAATGATTCTTAACCCAGCCAAGTGTGTTTTTGGTGTGCCGGCAGGCAAGCTCTTGGGTTTTTTTGGTGTACAACAGGGGCATCGAAGCTAATCCGGAGAAGATCAAAGCCATCACTTCTCTGGCTAAGCCGGTGTGTGTCAATGATGTGCAACATCTGGCATGTCGTATTGCGGCTTTAAGCCGGTTAGGAGAGAAGGCCATCCCTCTGTATCAGATGATGAAAAGGACAGATAGTTTTGTCTTGAGTGATGCCGCTAATGCAGCGTTTGAGGACTTAAAGAAACAGCTGGCTGAGCCACCCATGCTTGCTGCCCCTGTTGATAAGGAGCCTTTGTTGTTATATGTGGCTGCTAATAGCCGGGCTGTCAGTGTAGCCATTGTGGTAGAAAGGAAGGAGGCATGCAAGGAATATCCAGTTCAAAGGCCGGTTTGCTATATCAGTGAGGTGCTTATTGAGTCCAAGCAGAGATATCCGCACTGGCAGAAGCTTGTATATGGGGTGTTCTTGGCCAGCCGGAAGCATAAACACTATTTTCAGGGTCATCCCATCACTGTGGTTAGTTCCGTTCCTTTGGGAGATATCATCCAAAACAGGGAAGCAACTGGCCGGGTTGCTAAGTGGGCTATTGAGCTTGGACCTCACGGGTTAAAATATGTGCCTCGCACGGCCATCAAGTCTCAGGCGCTGGTGGATTTCATCAATGATTGGACAGAGCTACAGATGCCTGAGGAAAAGCCAGATAACACATATTGGACTATTCACTTTGATGGGTCCAGGCAGTTGGAGGGCTCGGGGGCTGGAGTTGTGCTTGCTTCCCCTCGAGGTGATAAGTTTTGCTATGTTCCCCGTTTGATGTTTCCTTGCACTAACAATGTAGCTGAGTATGAGGCCTTGCTCCACGGTCTTCGGATGGCTAAGGAGATGAATTTAAGCCGGGTTAGGTGCTTCGGCGACTCAGACTTGGTGGCTCATCAAGTCTCTGGTACTTGGGATTCTAAGGATCCACTCATGGCAGCCTATCGACAGAGGTGGACGTTATTGCTGGTCACTTCAAGGGTTATCAAGTTGAGCATGTTGATCAGAGGAAAAATGAAACGGCGGATGCATTAAGCCGGTTGGGTTCTCAACGTAAACCGGTGCCGCCTAATGTTTTTCTTGATGTTTTGCATAACCCATCGGTCAAGTTACCTACAGAGGAGGATTTGGCTATCCCTGACCTGGAGGCTCAGTTGGTGGCGGCTCTTCATGTAATTCCGGATTGGACTGTTCCTTATTTGGCTTATATGACCCGAGGCGAGTTACCTGAGGATGAAACCTTAGCCAGGCAGATAACCCGGCGGTCTAAGTCAATGACAATTGTTAATGGAGAGTTACATCATCGCAGTGTCACAGGAGCATTTGAACATTGTGTTTCTCCAGAGGAAGGCTGTGAGATCCCGCGTGAGATTCATGAAGGAGACTATGGTCATCATGCCGGTTCAAAATCTCTTGTGGCTAAAGCTTTTCGTCATGGATTTTATTGGCTAACAGCTCATGCTGATGCAGAGGACCTGGTCAGAAGGTGTGATGGATGTCAAATTTTTTCACAAAGAGCTCATGTGCCGGCTCAAGAATTGAGGATGATTCCAATTACTTGGCCGTTTGTAGTTTGCGGGCTTGATATGGTTGGACCTTTCAAAAGATCCAAGGATAAGAAGACCCACCTTTTGGTGGCAGTTGATAAGTTCACTAAGTGGGTAGATGCAGAGCGAGTCAGTAAGTGTGATGCAGCAACGACAGTTAAATTCATGAAGAAGGTGATCTTCCATTTTGGCTTTCCACACAGCATCATAACAGACAATGGCACTAATCTCTCTAAAGGTGCTACGGAAGAATTGTGTCAACGTGAGCACATCCGGCTTGATGTGTCGTTAGTGGCTCACCCCCAATCTAATGGTCAAGCTGAGAGAGCCAATCAAGAGATCTTGAAAGGCATCAAGCCCCGGCTTATGGTTCCCCTGCAGAGGACGCCAGGTTGTTGGGTGGAGGAGTTACCTTCTGTGTTATGGAGCATCAATACCACCCCTAACACATCTACGTGATACACACCTTTCTTCATGGTTTACGGACCAGAGGCAGTTCTCCCTAGTGATATCCGTCATGACTCACCTCGTGTGGCAGCTTATGTTGAAGTTGACAATGAAAAAGCACGTCAGGAAGCGCTTGACATGTTGGATGAGGAGCGTGATATTGTGGCGGCTCATTCGGCGATTTACCAGCAAGATCTACGCTGTTACCACAACCGCCGGGTTAAAACCAGAACTCTCCAAGAAGGTGATCTAGTGCTCCGGCTTATCCAGGATCGGACTGATATGCACAAGTTATCCCCACCTTGGGAAGGACCCTTTGTGGTCAGCAATAATCTGAACAATGGTTCATATTACCTTATCGATGTTCGAGACCACAAGGACTCATGCACGTCGGAGGAAGAGACCCGCCGGCCCTGGAATATTGCTCACCTTAGGCCTTACTACACATGAGCCACTGGCTCTTCCAATGTACATATTTTGACAATGTATATATTATGATCAATATAATAAGACCGACATCCCTGCTAAAGCAGGGCCTCTGTTGTTTTTCCTCTTCAAATAAAGAGTTTTTGGTCACATGGGGGCTTCTGCTTTATACAATAAAGTTATGATTACCATTTGATCTGGCTTATAGGCCACATAAAAAACTTGGGGGCTTGCTACCCAGGTTAAAGGGACCAAAGAGAGTCTGTTGCAATAGCACAACTCAAACATAGGCGCCCATTGAGCATAGCTCAGAAATATTGCTTGGGGGATCTTTTGTTCTAAAGAACAAGAGTTGCTATAACCCTTGTGATAGGCTTAAAAGCCAAGTTTGGAAGCCAGGTGTATTCACCTAAAACCCCGGGTTATCCTGCCTTTTTAAGTAAGCCACTCCGCCCAGGTATTCCTGGAATGACCCGCCGAACATTTGACAAGTCAATCTTATGCAGACCCTAAACTTGTCAATGTTAAAATGACGATTGGTTAATGTGAGGTCCATCTTATAAGGTTTGTAAAACGGTTTAACTCAGTGGCCTGGCAGCCCATGAAAAGCCTCACTTCTCGTTGGTTTTTTATTCGACAATTTCTTTCTTTATGAGGTTTATTTGATAAGTGATACGTCCATTTTGCATCATGCTTTTATATCGATATTTATTGCATTATGGGCTGTTATTTCACTTTATGTCACAATACTTATGGCTATTCTCTCTTATTTTACAAGGTTTACATAAGGAGGGAGAATGCCGGCAGCTGGAATTCTGGGCTGGACAAGGAGCAAATATTAGAGACCTATTCTACGCAACTCCAAAAGTCCAGAAACTCCACGGAACGTCTTAAAGTAAATAAAGAAAAATCCTCGCCAAAGATGAAGGCCAGGGGGCCCACACCCTGCTCACGAGGGTGGGGGGCGCCCCCCCTAGGGCACGCCCCCTACCTCGTGGGCCCCCTGGTGGCTCTCCGACGCCCATCTTCTCCTGTATGAAGTCTTTCGATGAGAAAAAAATAAAAAAGAACTTTTCGGATCGAGACTCCGCCGCCACGAGGCGGAACCTTGGCGGATCCAATCTAGAGCTCCGACAGAGCTGTTCTGCCGGGGATACTTCCCCCTGGGAGGGGGAAATCATCACCATCGTCATCACCAACGCTCCTCTCATCGGGAGAGGGCAATCTCCATCAACATCTTCACCAGCACCATCTCATCTCCAAACCCTAGTTCATCTCTTGTATCCAATTCTTGTCTCAAAGTCCGGGATTGGTGCTAGTAGGTTGCTAGTAGTGTTGATTACCCCTTGTAGTTGATGCTAGTTGGTTTATTTGGTGGAAGATCATATGTTCAAATCCTATATGCATATTATTACCCCTCTGATTATGAACATGAATATGCTTTGTGAGTAATTACATTTGTTCCTGAGGACAAGGGAGAAGTCTTGCTATTAGTAGTCATGTGAATTTGGTATTCATTTGATATTTTGATAAGATGTATGTTGTCTAGCCTCTAGTGGTGTTATGTGAACGTCGACTACATAACACTTCACCATTATTTGGGCCTAGAGGAAGGCATTGGGAAGTAATAAGTAGATGATGGGTTGCTAGAGTGACAGAAGCTTAAACCCTAGTTTATGCGTTGCTTCGTAAGGGGCTGATTTGGATCCACATGTTTCATGCTATGGTTAGGTTTACCTTAATACTTTTGTTGTAGTTGCGGATGCTTGCAATAGAAGTTAATCATAAGTGGGATGCTTGTTCAAGTAAGAACAACACCCAAGCACCGGTCCACCCACATATCAAATTATCAAAGTATCGAATGCGAATCATATGAACGTGATGAAAACTAGCTTAACAATATTCCCATGTGTCCTCGGGAGCACTTTTCCTATTATAAGAGTTTGTTCCGGCTTGTCCTTTGCTACGAAAAGGATTGGGCCATCTTGCTGCACTTTATTTACTTTTTTAATTGTTTCTCGTTACAATTTATCCTATCACAAAACTATCTGTTACCACTTATTTCAGTACTTGTAGAGAATACCTTGCTGAAAACCGCTTATCATTTCCTTCTGCTCCTCGTTGGGTTCGACACTCTTACTTATCGAAAGGACTACGATAGATCCCCCATACTTGTGGGTCATCAAGACTCTTTTCTGGCGCCGTTGCCGGGGAGTGTAGCGCCTTTGGTAGGTGGAATTTGGTAAGGAAAAATTTATATAGTGTGCTGAAATTTACTGTCACTTGTTACTATGTAAAGTAATTCTCTGAGGGGCTTGTTCGGGGTATCTTCACCCCGTCCAATAGAGCAAAGAGTTGCTCCTCAACCTACTGAACCTATTAAAAATGAAACTCCTTTTGAATTTCCTTCAGGTATGATGGAAAAACTGCTAGCTAACCCTTTTACAGGAGATGGAACAAAGCATCCTGATGAGCACTTAATATATGTGGATGAAGTTTGTGGATTATTTAAGCTTGCAGGTATACCCGATGATGTTGCTAAGAAGAAGGTCTTCCCTTTATCTTTGAAGGGAGACGCATTGATATGGTATAGGCTATGTGATGATATGAGATTCTGGGACTATAAAAGATTGAAGTTGGAATTTCATCAAAAGTATAACCCTATGCATCTTGTTCATCGTGATCGCAATTATATATATATATATATATATATATATATAATTTCTGGCCTCGCGAAGGAGAAAGCATCGCTCAAGCTTGGGGGAGGCTTAAATCAATGTTATATTGATGCCCCAATCATGAGCTCTTAAGAGAAATGATTATTCGAAATTTATATGCTCGGCTTTCTGAAAACAATCGCACCATGCTCGATACTTCTTGTGCTGGCTCTTTTATGATGAAGACTACTGAATTCAGATGGAATATATTGGATAGAATTAAACGCAACTCTGAAGATTGGGACCTCGACGAAGGTAAGGAGTCAGGTATGACACCTAAGTTTGATTGTGTTAAATCTTTTATGGATACCGATATTTTCCGTAAGTTTAGCACTAAATATGGACTTGACTGTGAGATAGTAGCTTCTTTCTGTGAATCTTTTGCTACTTATGTTGATATCCCTAAGGAGAAGTGGTTTAAATATCATCCTCCCATAGAAGTAAAAGTAGCTGCACCTATTAAAGTTGAAGAAAAGACTGTCACTTATAATGATCCTATTGTTCCTACTTCTTATGTTGAGAAACCACCTTTCCTTGTTAGAGTAAAGGATCATGCTAAAGCTTCAACTGTTGTTCGTAAAAGCAATATTAGAACTTATACACCTCCTGAGCAAGTTAAAGTAGAACCTAATATTGCTATTGTTAAAGATCTCTTGTCTGATAATATTGATGGGCATGTTATTCAGTTCAAAGGTGAAACTGCTAGAATTGCTAAACCTTGTGCTAAAGATAAACATAGACCTGTGGTAGGCGTGCTTGTTATTTCTGTTAAAATAGGAGATCATTGTTATCATGGCTTATGTGATATGGGTGCGAGTGCTAGTGTTATACCGCATACTTTATACAAAGAAATTAAGAATGAAATTGCACCTGCTGAGTTAGAAGGTATTGATGTCACAATTAAACTTGCCAATAGAGATACTATTTCACCAATTGGAATTGGTAGAGATGTTGAAGTCTTGTGTGGGAAAACTAAATATCCTGCTGATTTTCTTGTTCTTACTTCTCCGCAAGATAGCTTTTGTCCCATTATATTTGGTAGACCCTTCTTAAATACTGTCAATGCTACCATAGATTGCACAAAGAATGTTGTTACTGTTGGCTTGGATGATATGGTTCATGAGTTTAATTTCTCTAAATTTAGTAAACAACCTCCCAAGGAAGAATTACCTAGTAAGGATGAAATTATTGGTCTTGCTTCTATTGCCGTACCTCCTAGTGATCCTTTAGAACACTATTTGCTAGACCATGAAAATGATATGTTCATGAATGAAAGAAGGGAAATAGATGAAGTATTCTTTAAATAGGAACCTATTCTGCAACATAATTTGCCTGTTGAAATTTTAGGGGATCCTCCTCCACCCAAGGGTGATCCCGTGTTTGAGCTTAAACCTTTGCCTGATAATCTTAAATATACTTATCTTGATGAAAAGAAGATATATCCTGTTATTATTAGTGATAACCTTTCAGAGCATGAAGAAGTAAGATTATTGAAAACTCTGAAGAAGCACTGTGCTGCTATTGGATATACTCTTGATGATCTTAAGGGCATTAGTCCCACTCTATGTCAACATAAAATAATTTTGGAAGTAGATGCCAAACCAGTTCGTGATCCTCAACGACGTTTGAATCCTAAAATGAAAGAAGTGGTAAGAAAAGAAATACTCAAGCTTTTGGAGGCAGGTATAATCTATCCCGTTGCTGATAGTGAGTGGGTAAGTCCTATCCATTGTGTCCCTAAGAAGGGAGGTATTACTGTTGTTCCTAATGATAAAGATGAACTGATTCCACAAAGAATTATCACATGTTATAGGATGATAATTGATTTCTGTAAATTAAATAAAGCTACTAAAAAGATCATTACCCCTTACCTTTTATTGATCAAATGCTAGAAAGATTATGCAAACATCCACACTATTGCTTTCTAGATGGTTATTCTGGTTTCTCTCAAATACCTGTGTCGGCTAGAGATCAATCAAAGACTACTTTTACATGCCCTTTTGGTACTTTTGCTTATAGACATATGCCTTTTGGTTTATGTAATGCACCTGCTACCTTTCAAAGATGCATGATGGCTATATTCTCTGACTTTTGTGAAAAGATTTTTGAGGTTTTCATGGATGAATTTTCCGCCTATGGTTCCTCTTTTGATGATTGCTTTAGAAATCTTGATCGAGTTTTGCAGAGATGTGAAGAAACTAATCTTGTCTTGAATTGGGAAAAGTGCCAATTTATGGTTAATGAAGGTATTGTCTTGGGGCATAAAGTTTCTGAAAGAGGTATTGAAGTTGATAAAGCCAAGGTTGATGCTATTGAAAAGATGCCATGTCCCAAGGACATCAAAGGTATAAGAAGTTTCCTTGGTCATGCCGGATTTTACAGGAGGTTCATTAAGGACTTCTCAAAAATTTCTTGGCCTCTGACTAATTTATTGCAAAAGATATACCATTTGTCTTTGATGATGATTGTGTAGAAGCATTTGAAATACTTAAGAAAGCATTAGTCACTGCACTTGTTGTTCAGCCACCTGATTGGAATTTACCCTTTGAAATTATGTGCGATGCTAGTGATTATGCTGTAGGTGTTGTTCTAGGGCAAAGAGTTGATAATAAATTAAATGTTATTCATTATGCTAGTAAGACTCTAGACAATGCTCAAAGAAATTATGCTACTACTGAAAAAGAGCTTTTAGCAGTTGTATTTGCTTGTGATAAGTTCAGATCTTATATTGTTGATTCTAAAGTAACTATTCAAACTCATCATGCTGCTATTAAATACCTTATGGAAAAGAAAGATGCTAAGCCTAGACTTATTAGATGGGTTCTCTTGCTACAAGAATTTGATTTGCATATTGTTGATAGAATGGGAGCTGAGAACCCCGTTGCAGACAACTTGTCTAGGTTAGAAAATATTCTTGATGAACCACTACCTATTAATGATAGCTTTCCTGATAAATAATTAAATGTTATAAGTACTTCTCGTAGTACTCCATGGTATGCTGATTATGCTAATTATATTGTTGCTAAGTTTATACCACCTAGCTTCACATACCAGCAAAAGAAAAGGTTTTTCTATGATTTAAGACATTACTTTTGGGATGACCCACATCTTTATAAGGAAGGAGTAGATGGTGTTATTAGACATTGTGTACCTGAGCATGAACAGGAACAGATCCTACGCAAGTGTCATTCCGAGGCTTATGGAGGACACCACGCTAGAGATAGAACTGCACATAAGGTATTGCAATCTGGTTTTTATTGGCCTACTCTCTTCAAGGATGCCCGTAAGTTTGTCTTGTCTTGTGGTGAATGTCAAAGAATTGGTAATATTAGTAGACGTCAAGAAATGCCTATGAATTATTCTCTTGTTATTGAACCATTTGATGTTTGGGGCTTTGATTATATGGGACCTTTTCCTGCCTCTAATGGATACACAAATATTTTAGTTGCTGTTGATTACGTTATTAAGTGGGTAGAAGCTATTCCAACTAGTAGTGCTGATCATAACACTTCTATTAAAATGCTTAAGGAAGTTATTTTCCCGAGGTTTGGGGTCCCTAGATATTTAATGACTGATGGTGGTTCACACTCTATTCATGGTGCTTTCCGTAAAATGCTTGCTAAATATGATGTTAATCATAGAATTGCATCTCCTTATCACCCACAGTCTAGTGGTCAAGTAGAGTTGAGCAATAGAGAGCTCAAATTAATTTTGCAAATGACTGTTAATAGGTCTAGAAAGAATTGGTCCAAAAAACTTGATGATGCATTATGGGCTTATAGAACTGCATATAAAAATCCTATGGGTATGCCTCCGTATAAAATGGTTTATGGAAAAGCATGTCACTTACCTCTCGAACTAGAACATAAGGCATATTGGGCTATTAAAGAGCTCAATTATGATTTTAAACTTGACGGTGATAAGAGGTTATTTGATATTAGCTCACTTGATGAATGGAGAACCCAAGCTTATGAAAATGCCAAGTTGTTTAAAGAAAAAGTTAAAAGATGGCATGACAAAAGGATACAAAAGCGTGAGTTTAATGTAGGTGATTATGTATTGCTATACAACTCTCGTTTAAGATTTTTTGCAGGAAAACTTCTCTCTAAATGGGAAGGCCCCTATGTTATCGAAGAGGTCTATCGTTCCGGTGCCATAAAAATCAACAACTTCGAGGGCACAAATCTGAAGGTGGTAAACGGTCAAAGAATCAAACATTATATATCAGGTAATCCCATAAATGTTGAAACCAATATTATTGAAACCATAACCCCGGAGGAATATATAAGGGACACTTACCAGACCGTCTCAGACTCCGAAAAGGAATAGGTATGTGGTACGGTAAGTAAACCGACTCCAAAACAATTTTTAAGGCAATATTTCTCTGTTTTGGAATATTTAGAAAAAATAGAAAAATAAGTAGCAGTCCGGGAAGGACACGAGGGCCCCACGAGGGTGCTGGGCGCGCCCTACCCCCCTGGGCGCACCCCCCTACCTCGTGAGCACCTCGTGTGCCTTCCGGACTCCGTTTTCTTGCACAATACATATTTTGGTCGGCAAAAATTCATTATATATTCTCCCGAAGGTTTTGACTCCCGTATCACGCAAACCTCCTATGTTCTTGTTTCGAGCTGTTTTTCTGACAAGATCTAGATTATCATGACGTCCCCAAGTGCTTCCAAGGACAAGTTCTTCGAGAAGGTCATCAACCCTTACCTCGCGGAGGTGCTGCGACACCCTCAAACCATTGAGATGCGTGATGGGTTGTTGCACATCCGCGATGTTGAGGGACCAAAGGGAACCGGAAGCGTGGAGACGAGGCTCGAAGCAATGGAGCAACAAGTTTTCAAGTGCTAGGGGATGGTGGAGCGTGGAATCAATGCCAGCCACACGATGCTCGCGGAGTTCACCAACAACTACAAGCCGGATGCCAAGAACACCAAGGAGGCCATCTTCAAGCTATATGAGAAGATCGAGCACCTCCAAGCCCAAATCTATGACCTGCAAAACCAAAACTGTGAGTATGAATATAGATTCAAAAGAATGAGTTTGGCTGCAGATTCGAGGATTCCGGAGACTCGATCATCCTTCTATGATGGTGAACCTATGCCTTGGAAGATGGATGACAAGCCCGCATCATCAACAACACCTCCACCTTCTTCACCGACAAAGGAGATATAATCACATGGGTATGGGCACTCCCCTTGGCAACTGCCAAGCTTGGGGGAGGTGGCCCGGTATCGTATCACAATCACAACTCCTATCTTTACCGTTTTTCTTAGTTCGATCCTATTAGTAGTATCTTGACCTAGTAGAATCAAGTTTATGGCATGATCTAGTTTTGAGTTTTGCTTTATGTAATCGAGTCCGTGAGTTATATATAATAAAGATTAGTGTTGAGTCAAGGGCTTGATTATTTTGCCATGATCTTGGGTGAATAAAAGAAAAGAGAAAAAGAATAAAAAGAAACAAAAAGTTCATATTGATCTTATTGAGAGTAATGACTTCACATAGAAAGAGTATGATGATTAAAAGTTGTTGGGAGTTGGCAGACATAGCTTTGGTCATTGTTACAATTAATAGGAAGTAATAAGGAAAGAGAGGTTTTCACATATAGATATGTTATCATTGACATCTTTTATGATTGGGAGCACTCATTAAAATATGACATGCTAAAGAGTTGATGTTGGACAAGGAAGACAACGTAATGAGTTATGTCTTTCTTATATCTGAGATAAAGTATGTTGTCATGGATCCTCTAACTTGTTGAGCTTGCCTTTTCCCCTCATGCTAGCCAAATTCTCAGCACCAAGTAGAAATACTACTTGTGCTTCCGAATACCCTTAAACCAGTTTTGCCATGAGAGTCCACCATATCTACCTATGGATTGAGTAAGATCCTTCAAGTAAGTTGTCATCGGTGCAAAGCAATAAAAATTGCTCTAAATATGTATGATTGATTGATGTGGGAGAAATAAGCTTTATACGATCTTGTGATGTGGATGTAATAAAAGCGACGAACTGCATAATAAAGGTTCATATCACAAGGGGCAATATAAAGTGACGTTCTTTCGCATTGAGATTTTATATATCCAACCCTAAAAGCACATGGCAACCTCTGCTTCCCTCTGTGAAGGGCCTATCCTTTATTATTATCTTCTACCTTACGCAAGAGTCATGGTGATCTTCACCTTTTCTTTTTCATTTTATCCTTTGGCAAGCTCAGCATGTTGGAAAGAACATGATATATATATATATATATATATATATATATCTAATTGGATGTAGGGGAGCATGAACCATTATTGTTGACATTACCCTTGAGGTAAAAGGTTGTGGGGCAAAACTATAAGCCCCTATCTTTCTCTGTGTCCGATTAAAACTCCGTAACCACAAGTATCGCGTGAGTGTTAGCAATTATGGAGGACTAAATGATAGTTGAGTATGTGGACTTGCTTTTTAGCTCTAACATAGACTCTTTCCGATGTTATGATAAATTGCAATTGCTTCAATGACTGAGATTATAGTTTTTCGGAGCCCAATAAGGTTTATGATTTATAGTTTTGCATTGTGAATAGATCATCACTTGAACATAAGTAATCATATGACATAATCTATATATGTTGTTGTTATGAGAATAATCTTGATGCCTTCATGTCCGTATTTTATTTTTATCGACGCCTCTACCTCTAAACATGAGGACATATTTATTGTTATCGACTTTTCGCTTGAGGACAAGCGAGGTCTAAGCTTGGGGGAGTTGATATGTCCATTTTGCATCATGCTTTTATATAAATATTTATTGCATTATGGGCTGTTATTTCACTTTATGTCACAATACTTATGGCTATTCTCTCTTATTTTACAAGGTTTACATAAGGAAGGAGAATGCCGGCAGCTAGAATTCTGGGCTGGAAAAGGAGCAAATATTAGAGACCTATTCTACGCAACTCCAAAAGTCCTGAAACTCCACGGAACGTCTTAAAATAAATAAAGAAAAATCCTCGCCAAAGATGAAGGCCAGGGGGCCCACACCCTGCTCACGAGGGTGGGGGGCGCCCCCCCTAGGGTGCGCCCCCTACCTCGTGGGCCCCCTGGTGGCTCTCCGACGCCCATCTTCTCCTATATGAAGTCTTTCAATGAGAAAAAATAGAAAGGAACTTTTCCGGACGAGACTCCGCCGCCACGAGGCGGAACCTTGGCAGATCCAATCTAGAGCTCCGACAGAGCTGTTCTGCCGCGGATACTTCCCCCTGGGAGGGGGAAATCATCACCATCGTCATCACCAACGCTCCTCTCATCGGGAGAGGGCAATCTCCATCAACATCTTCACCAGCACCATCTCATCTCCAAACCCTAGTTCATCTCTTGTATCCAATTCTTGTCTCAAAGTCCGGGATTGGTGCTAGTAGGTTGCTAGTAGTGTTGATTACCCCTTGTAGTTGATGCTAGTTGGTTTATTTGGTGGAAGATCATATGTTCAAATCCTATATGCATATTATTACCCCTCTGATTATGAACATGAATATGCTTTGTGATTAATTACGTTTGTTCCTGAGGACAAGGGAGAAGTCTTGCTATTAGTAGTCATGTGAATTTGGTATTCGTTTGATATTTTGATAAGATGTATGTTGTATAGCCTCTAGTGGTGTTATGTGAACGTCGATTAAATAACACTTCACCATTATTTGGGCCTATAGGAAGGCATTGGGAAGTAATAAGTAGATGATGGGTTGCTAGAGTGACAGAAGCTTAAACCCTAGTTCATGCGTTGCTTCGTAAGGGGCTGATTTGGATCCACATGTTTCATGCTATGGTTAGGTTTACCTTAATACTTTTGGTGTAGTTGCGGATGCTTGCAATAGAAGTTAATCATAAGTGGGATGCTTGTTCAAGTAAGAACAGCACCCAAGCACCGGTCCACCCACATATCAAATTATCAAAGTATCGAACGCGAACCATATGAACGTGATGAAAACTAGCTTGACGATATTCCCATGTGTCCTCGGGAGCACTTTTCCTATTATAAGAGTTTGTTCCGGCTTGTCCTTTGCTACGAAAAGGATTGGGCCATCTTGCTGCACTTTATTTACTTTTGTTACTTGTTGCTCGTTACAATTTATCCTATCACAAAACTATCTATTACCACTTATTTCAATACTTGCAGAGAATACCTTGCTGAAAACCGCTTATCATTTCCTTCTGCTCCTCGTTGGGTTTGACACTCTTACTTATCGAAAGGACTACGATAGATCCCCTATACTTGTGGGTCATCAATAAGACTTATAAAGCTTTATGATTATAAATCACCGGTGTTTATTAACCCGGCCTGGCTTTTGACTATAAGTCGCCAGTATGAGATAATATCCAGTGTTTATTAACCCGGTCCGACTTGGTTCATAAGCCGGCAATCTCTGATAATTACTAGTGCTCAGAACTTTGGGTTATCGCCCTTACTGCACTGGCTTGGTAAACCAAGAAGTGTGATCAAATATCACAGGTATGACATATTTTTAATCATGTACGGTTATTATTCAGTCCAGGCTTGGTTATAAATTATGATAGTTTATATTGGGGCATTATAACCCGTCCATCGGTAAACCGCCAAGACACTTTTCACCTGTTGTATGTAGGAACAGACTCAAAATTGATAGTATCGTAAAGCATATATGGCATATCTTTGCATGACGGATAAATAGTATCATGAACAGCAAAATATGCACGATGGCATAGCAGAATAAGAGTTTTAAGCTAGCCTACTACAAGGCGCTTGGTGCCCACAAGGATAATTGTTTTTAAGTTTTGTAATCAGCAGATGATAACCGACCCCGGTTCATGAATCTTGGCTTGGCTGACTCGAAGGTTGCGATTCACCCTTTGCCGGTTCGTTTTCCTCCTCCACCGTCTGGAAGTTGGGTTTGGACCAATCAAAGCCACGCAGGGCGACGAATTAAGCTTCATCGTCAATCAGATCAGATGGATCAATATCAGGGGCGTAAGTGTGCTTACGGATGGGCGGAATTAAGTCCATCACTTTATATGAAGGAGTCTGCATCTTCTGATTATCTGCATCATAACCTGGCTGGTACATGGTGAGGTCGGTCTCTTCAGCAATGATTGTGGCGTGTGGATGAATCTCTGACAAAGGCGGCAAAGTCCTGTTGGTCAAAAGAGGTTCCATCTTCCTTGAGACTAGGATACCCACTAGCTACGTCTGCCGGGTCTAGTTCCGGTACCGAGGCTTTGGCACGACTTAAGGCTGTTACAGCTCCGGCTCTAGCACAAGACCATCTCATTTCTTGAAATCTGGTGGCTAAGATGGACAACTTCTTCAAGACATCACTTAACAGATTTGGTCCTTGATTCATTGGAGAAATAGTAGCAAGAGTCTGCTGAGCTCCAGTGTATAATTGCTCAACCAAGGTATAAACCTCCTTGAGTTTCACCAATGTGTCTCAGCTAAGGTTGCTGCTCCTGGGACCTGGAAAAAGTGCAAAGATTGGTTAAGTGGCGACTTACAGTATGATGACAAATACTTGCTCTGGATAACTAACAAGGTGACTTACCAAAGATTGCAGAAACCATCTGAGACACACGGTTCTTTAAACCAGTGAGTTCAGTGGTAACCTCTTCCAGAGCCGCCTCTGCTTTCTCAGCACGCTGAATCAGGGCAGTCTTTTCCTTAGCCCAAGCCTCTTTGTCTGCAGTAAAGCCGATCTTCAATTTTTTCGGCTTCAGACACACTAAACCGAAATTTTGATTTATCCTTTTTGGTTTCAGTCTCCTCAGCCGCTAGCCAGGTCTTAGCCTTGGACAATTGAGTTTCCAATTCTGTGGTAGCAGCCTGCATACAACACAAGTTCGTCAAGTTTCATGGTGGATTACAATAATACAAGTCCCAAGTGCTTTACAAGCAACAACACTTGGCACTTGCGGGATAATGTCTGTCAATGCAATTTTTCAAAGGAATCAGGTCTTTCTAAAGTCCCAAGTGCTTTGCAAGCAACAACACTTGGCACTCTGGGGCTAATGCATATTGCTAGTTCTTTCTAAGGATGAGCCGGGTGTGCTGTTGACAGTCCCAACCGACTCATAGGGGCTATACAGTTAAGTTATATTCTTTTACACAATGATTAATAGGACTGGCTCATTCATATTGATTAAGCCGGCCCTTGGGGACTAGAAATGCAAAGTTATGCTATTATCAGCATCCGGTTTAATTTTTTAAACCGGACTTGGAGAGAGTCTAGGACAGAAGCTTGTAAATATTTCAAGTCTACAGATTATTCAAGTTTATCATAATCAGAAGACTAGGGGGCTGGCAAGATATATATATATATATGTGTGTGTGTGTGTGTGTATAAGTCGGATAATGTACCTCATACTTCTGGTGCATATGTTTAACCATTTCAATCTCCAAGTCACGGCTGGAATGCACTTGACTGACATAGCCAGATAATACTTCACTAGTACCCAGTTGAGCATAGTGGGAGACATCAAACCTTACTTACCGTCTTTCCATGACTTCTTGTTCGGCCAAATGTCTCGCTAGTATCGTTGGATTCCCCGGCTCAGTAAAACCGATGCCAGTGATTACAACATCATCAACATGAATTTTCGGCGGGTTAACTGAGCTTGACGGTTCAATACTCGACGGATCAATAGTGGTTTCGTCAACAGACGGCTCAGGTATTTCAGGTTAAGTGTTGAGAGTAGGATCTTCTGGCTGTTCAAGATGTTCTGGTGCAATGGTTGGCTGTTCTGGTTCAATAGCTTTCGGACCCTCGGCCGGCTTTGTGGCCTTTGCTTTCTTGTTGGGCTTTGCTTGACCGCTAAAAAGAATTTGGACAAGTCAGTATAATGATAAAGATATAAAGGTACAGAAGAAAGATATTTATTATTACCCAGGGGCAGTTTTGAAAGCCGACAGTTGAGTATGCGATGAGTCGCCAGAGAAGGAATGGGAAATCTCCTGTAAAGATGGAATCAAAATTGAGTGATTAATGAAAGTAACTCGCCAATAAATACAAGAGTTAAGGTTAAAAAGAACCTCATTTTGGCATTTCCGAGGAGTGTTTGGTAAACTGGAGGATAACTCTTCATCTCCACCGGTCCGGGTCTGGCGGCGACTCTCATGTTGTTGTCGTTTTAAGAGAAAATGAGGATCTAAATAAACCAAGGGGTGTGAAAACCTTACTTTCCGAGTTACCCGCTGAAGTTTCTTCCTTGGTAAAGGTTGTGAGTCGAAGGAAATAGTAGTTACCTCTTCTTTGACTGCTTGGCTGGCTCCCGTATCATCATGGCAATAGTCAGTGTGAATAAGGTTGTTAAAAACAAGCTAAGAGAATCAAGGGCTACCTCCGACTCAGAGGCGTCATCCAGCTTCAGCAATTCAGAGGCGCTTGGTTTCTTCCTAGACCTCCTGCTGGTCTTTTGGCGGCTCTCACAGCAGCTTTAGCCTTTTTGGCAGCCTCATGGTCATATTTGGCCTTCTAGAAGTCAGATTTAGCCTGTGGAAGGATAACATATTTGAGTTCATGCAATGTTTAAGTGCCAAAGGAAAAAGAAAGCAAAAGATTTACCTCTGGCGCCGGGTTAAGCTTGCAGAAAGGATTCAAACCCACTTTGCTGCAGTCTTCATACTTGCTATTTACAAGCGTGGTTGCCATCTTAACGATGCCTTCTTCAGTCAGTCGAAGAGAGCTATGGCGTAAGGGATCATCTGTTCCTCTGGTATATGTACACATCAAGCCGGATCGGCGACTTAAGGGTATGATCTGCCATGCAACCCAGCAACGGATTAAGTCGACTCCAGTTAAGCTGTTTCCTAGCTTGAACTTTTCTAATTGTAGGGACAAGTTACTTGCGTTCGGCGGCGGTAAGTTTATCAGGGAGTTGGTAATTTGAGTCAAGACGCTCAGCACGATAGCTCGACAACGGATTTTCATCAGACGATGAGATATCTTTGCAGTAGAAGCATGTTTGGTTCCAGTCCTTGGGATGGCTTGGCAGAGCTACTTGAGGGAAGATGGCGTCTCGTCTGCGTTGAATTGAAATCCCGCCAAGCTCCAAGCTGGGCCCATTTGTGAACTTGTTCTGCCGGTTCAAGTAGAAGTACTCTCTAAAAAGCTCAACACTAGGCTCTTCTTGAAGGTATACCTCACAAAAGACTTGGAAGTTACAGATGTTTGATATGGAATTGGGTCCAATGTCTTGCGGATGGAGTTTGAAGAAGTGTAGGATATCTCTAAAGAATTTAGAGTCGGGTGGCGAGAAGCCCCGGTTCTTATGATCAGTAAAAATGGTAACTTCACCGTCCTTAGGCCGAGGTCTCTCTTTGCCCGGGTCTGGAACACGGTAATTCATGACACTCTTATCTGGAAAGTATCCAACGGTGACAAAATCTTTCGAGGTGCTCTCAGTGAGGGTGGAGGGAACCCAGTTGCAAGTCGTGATTGTCTTGGGCGGCATGGTGAAAGGACAACCTAAAATGCTGGAAATAATTTGCCGGCTCAAGATGGTTGATAAAATTGCAAGTTAACAAGTATAGTGCATGTTTAGAATGGCGGCTTATGCAGGGGCTAATGATATATGAAGTAATGATAAGCCGTCAGAATAAGTCGTCATGACTAAAGACATTCAAGATCTCTAAGGTTATAATTCGCTAAGTGTTGGGACAAACAGGTTCCACAGGTTGAGGCTACAAATTCAGATCTACCGCTGTTCAGAAAAGAAAATAAGAAAGGTAGAGGTGCCCTAGAAGAGATCTGTTGCAATGGGGATATATTCTAGTATCAGAAACAGGTGCTAAAACTACTACCGTGCAAAGATTCATGTGGTTTTCGGATCTAGTCCATGGACTAAAACGAAGAGAAGGAAGGGCGGCGACGAACATTGATGAACACCGACGAAACCTAATGGCAGATCTATGGTGAAAGAAGGGATGGCTTACTGATGCTGTTAGGACAGTGGAGTGGCACCGCGGTTCTCTGGTCTGATCAGGGAGATGCAGCGGCCGGAGTTGAGGTCGAGGACGAAGGCTGATGGCAGTAGATCTCGTGCGAGTCGATGCGTCGCGAGGAGGAAGAAGGCAAGAATGAAAAGGAGAAGAATGGAAGGTGACTCCGTGGCCCTATTTATGGGCCTGGAAGTACAAACAGTAGGCGCGGGAATCAAGGAACAGTAAAATGGATATGTGTTGGCACGGGCGCCTCAATTTTAGGAGAGTCAGTAAATAAAAAGATTCATTAAGATTTGGATTCTATATAGCATTAATTGCAGGTGACATCATGTTGGGTTATCGCAACTTTCGGACGCGACATCATGGCGGGTTACAATACTTCACAATAAGAGGAGGAAGGATTTTTCTAAGTGTTGAAGATTGACATGAACAAGTTCAAATCAACTTGGCGCATAATGTTGGGGATATAACTATTAGGTATGACCCGCCCAGGAGGGGCCGGGTCATCCCTATGGCGATTCATCTCAATGAAGCCCAAGAGCATCTGGCGGTTCATAGATAAGCTTGGTAGGGGGCCCAAACCCGAAGGCGGCTTAAGGCCCACGGATATAAACCACCATGTATGTAGACTTGTCTTGTAAGGTAGGAAATAAAGGTCACCGAGCCGGATACGTTGTATAAGCCGGCCGAGACTCTGTAGGCCGCAGGGCGTCAACCCGTGTATATAAGGGGACGACACAGCGGCGGCTTAGGGCAAGAAACGACAGATCGAGAGCCGGGTCAAGTGTATTCGCTCCCTGCTCATTGAAACCCTAGCAATACCACCTACAACTAGACTAGGCTTTTACCTTCACCGTAAGGGGCCGAACCAGTATAAACTCCCCGTGTCCTTTGTCCCGATTAACCCCTTTAAGCTAACCTCATTGTGATGGCTCCATGACTAAGTCCTCACACTAGGACATCAACCATGACAATTCCACGACACTATGGGTTCGAGAACTATGTAGACATGACCGAGAATCATCTCCGGTCAATAACCAATAGCGGAACCTGGATGCTCATATTGGATCTTACATATTCTACGAAGTTCTTTATCGGTCAAACCGCATAACAACATACGTTGTTCCCTTTGTCATTGGTATGTTACTTTCCCGAGATTCAATCCTCGGTATCTCAATACCTAGTTCAATCTCGTTACCGGCAAGTCTCTTTACTCGTTCCGTAATGCATCATCCCGCAACTAACTCATTATTTACATTGCTTGCAAGGCTTATAGTGATGTGCATTACCGAGAGGGCCTAGAGATACCTCTCCGATAGACGGAGTGATAAATCCTAATCTCGATCTATGCCAAATCAACAAACACCATTGGAGACACCTGTAGATCATCTTTATAATCACCCATTTACGTTGTGACGTTTGATAGCACACAAGGTGTTCCTCCGGTATTCGGGAGTTGCATAATCTCATAGTCAGAGGAACATGTACAAGTCATGAAGAAAGCAATAGCAATAAAACTGAACGATCATTATGCTAAGCTAATGGATGGGTCTTGTCCAACACATCATTCTCTAATGATGTGATCCCGTTCATCAAATGACAACACATGTCCATGGCTAGGAAACTTAACCACCTTTGATTAACGAGCTAGTCAAGTAGAGGCATACTAGGGACACTCTATTTGTCTATGTATTCACATATGTACTAAGTTTCCGGTTAATACAATTCTTGCATGAATAATAAACATTTATAATTCTTGCTGGAGCTCTCTCTCTCTCTCTCTCTCTTTTATTTTTTTTCTAAAACTGTTCCGCGCTCGGAAAAAAACAAAACGAGATCTAAACGAACTCCAAATCTAATAAAGTAAATTTTCTCCGACTCCTAAAAATGAGTCGAACAAAATGAACTTTACTCCGGGCCTAAAAAGCAAATTTTGAAAACGCGCATTTTTCCCTATCCAAATAAAATGCAAATAAACTCCGGAAAAACAAAAATTTGATCTATTTATTAAATCTTCATTTTTCCTATATTTTGGGAAAGTCATATTATTCCCTCTCTTATATTTTTGATAACGGAAAAATCATTGAAGATGAAATAAATAAATCGAATGATCCTCTTTTCCAATTCGAGAAAACTCTCAAATAAGAAAATAACGAAATCTCCAACTCTCTCCGAAGGTCCTTGAGTTGCGTGAAATTTCTAGGATCGACCAAAAAGCAAGAAAATAAGATATGCATGATGATCTAATATTCCAAATTTAAAATAAATTCAAAAGAGCTTTGAATTTAATTTTTTTGAAACTTCCAACTCATATTTCATATAATTTGAAGAAGTCATTTTATCTTCTCTCGTGAAAATCATTGAGTCGCATAAAGTTTCAGAATTGGAATATTTTCAAATGAAATTCAAATATTTTCAACACCCCTTGTCATTTAAATAAATGGAAGAAGTCATGTCATCTTCTCTCCGGGGTTTAGTGTTTGAAAAGCATTTGAATTCATGGAGATCAGAAAGCAAATATGAAAGTTTGGGAAAGTCCTTTTATTCCCTCTCATTTAAATTTCAAAAGAATTCGAATTTCACTCAATTTCACGCAATCAATCAAACAATCAATCAAATCTATCTATGTGTTTATAACATTCCAAAATTTAGAATTTTGGGATGTTACAAACCTACCACCCTTAAAATGAATCTCGTCCTCGAGATTCGGAGAGGCTAGCAAGAAAAGGTTAGGGTTTGGGGGTCTCCTCAAAATCCATCGATCATCACACGGGGTCTGGGGTGCTACCACCCTTAGAAACATCGTTACTGTTCCATCAATACTCATATACTCCATCCTTATTCTTGACAGTGTCGGTCTTCTTAGATCCTCGAGAAAATTCCTTCTCTAAGCTCTTATGGTAGTGGCATAACCTTTACCACAATTCTTCTATCCTTTCATCTTGGTAAGGTTCTTCCGAGATTGGGTCTTCTTAGCTGACGGTCTGGCGCCAAGACTAAACAACTATCGATATCTCATGGTGGTCAACAATTTATGGTTTCTCCTGCAGGAAATGGGTCTGGGTTGATCCTCACCGTATAACCTACGGTTGGCACAACTGCCGTGTACAAGGGAAAATACTTATACCGTTCTAAGGTTTTATTCACAAGGTTTAATATCGTCGTCTCTCTACTATAGGCAAGTCACTCAGATTTACCATCCCATATAGCAAGGCGAATAATAAGAGTAAGTCGGTATGGTGATCAATCCATCCCGCACCCAAATCATTACCATGTATACAGTTTAGCGAATCTCGCATTCTAACACTCGGTCATCCTCACAAGCATTGCAGAATTTCTCTTGTCGACGAACTAAGTTCGGATAATCCATGGATTCTGCAAGCCAGACAAACATCTATCGTTCCTTCACAACTCTCAGGTTTTGCGTAAACTCCTATAAAATCGTCTGTCGACAAAGGTATATCCACTTCCAGGGTTTTTCCTTCAGCAAGAGGGTGCTTGCTTCTTGGCAGGTCCTGGGGCCTGTGGGTTATGGCACATCTCATAACTTGTAGTCCTTGAACTTATCATCGGGCAACTGTTCATTATTCCAACTTCCAACTTCCTAGTATTGTTAAATCCATCCAATTGTATCATCTTCCTTCCTTCTATTGGCACCAATATTAGGACATAATTACTCTGAATCATCATGGAGTTTCCATTGATCCATATTTCCGACATCATACCTCCTTTATATCCAATAGTAATTTATTTCTTCATCCTCGGGGAATATCCCTCATACCGAGATAAAAACTTATACTTATGACGTCCATATTCCACTTCGTGGCACATCATTATCCTTTCCAGGGTCAAGCGTCCTTACAGGGGAATATTGGCCATCTCTGCATGGCACTTCTTCAACTGGGAAATGTGAAACACATCTTGAACTCCTAACAGTCCTTCGGATGACTCCAACTTGTTGGCCACTTCTCCCATACACTCCATAACTCGGTATGGTCCTACAAATCTCGGTGCTAACTGTCCCTTATCTCCAAATCGTTTTAACTCCTCGCAGAGGGGTCACACGAAGACATGCTCTATCTCCAATATCATAGACTATCGCCTTGAGTTTTGAGTCTGCACAACTCTTCTGCCAGGACTGAGCTACCTTCAGTCTATCTCAAACCAACTTATCATTCTCTTCTGACTCCTTGATCACATTTGGTCCAAACAACTAACGGTCTCCAATTTCATCCCACATACTCTTGGGGCATCACACATATCGAGACAAAACTCGTATTCATTTTGTCCAAAATCCACGCATGGAGTATCTTTATCCTTTCTGGGGGTCAAAGGTTCTTACAGGGTACTTTCACCCTTAAAATGCACAAATCTTCCATAGACCATATTTCTCTTATCCTCAAAATGGTCAAAATTCTTCTTCATAGAGTAACAACTCATAAAATCCATATCAGTACCAACGATGCTACTTTATTCCTTCTCAAATGATTACAATCTCCTGTTTTTCCATTACATGCCTCAACTCAATACCTCAATATAAAAGAAAATGTTCTCACTACCACTACTATATTACTTCTGTTACAAACTCAACTATTTATCACAAGTCTCCTTCTCCTTCGGACAACCTCTGGCAAAGTGCCCTGCTCCATTACAACGAACATATTACTTTGGGCAAGTTTCGAGGTTTCCTTGTGATTATATAGCCTACTTGGGTCCTTGGCTCCATTTGTGGGCAATTGCTGAGGTAGTGCCCTGACTCCTTGCATTTGTAACAGATGATATGACTCAGGTTCCTCCTGGAATCCAATCGGTTTCTCTTTCTGGACTTTTCCATTCCAATCAGGGCTCCTATTTCCTGTGGGTCATACTCTATTTCCTCTGTCGGGAATTCTACTAGATCCCCCTTCATACAATTTTGAGATACGTGTCCTTCTTCTCCACATGAATAGCAAGACTTGGTGCAGGGTTTAATTGGCTCTTCTTTGGGTGTGTCCTCCACCTCTTTCTTCATCACAGGTTCTTCTAAACTTTCCATAAGGGCTCCTTTCATTGCTTCTTCCTTCTGCTGGATGGTTCTTGGTACCAAGGGGTAAATGTGACACTGAGCAGGGTAGTGGGTAGTCCCTTCACACAAGAAACAAGTGATCTGCCTAGTTGGGCATTCTTCAACTGGGTGACTTCCTTCACAGTTAGGGCATTCATCCTTGTGTTCTTTATGGTTGTGTCCTATTTCTCCACAAAGCTTGCATGCACAAGGTTTCTTCGTATACTTTCCATAAGGCTTCAACTTCTGGGACACAAACTGAGACTTTAGCAAAGTCAACTTAAATTCTTTCCAAGTGGTTACTCCTTGCCATCCATTGATGGTTTGGTACATCCTCCACCAAGTAGCAGCACCTCTTTCAAAACATTGAAGAGCATGCTGGGCCATATCCTTTCCGACTATAGAGTTGTTCTCCATATGATCCTCCATGTTCTGAATCCATCGGTCTGTCTCCAACTGACTCATCAGTCTAGAAAATACAAGCTCATCTTCATTCATCCTCTATTGGGTCCATGTGGGTTTAGGGTGAGATAAGAGAGATAGAGAGGGAGGGATACACACAATGCAAACAACAGTTTTGAAAAGACAGGTTTTATTGTGGCTGTCGGAAAACAACAAACAAATGACAGCTCACAATCGTCGCATCTAACGTAGGTATATAACAGGGGTTTGGTCTTCTAAAGGTCAATAAATCTTCAACGTCTCCAAACTCTTCAAGCCTTGTTCATGCCTCCAATGGCTTATTTCGGTCGTGCTTGATCTTCTCAAGTTCTTTTGCTAGATCAACTCTGTTGACGCGAAGTCTCTCGTGACATCCTTTAATATTCTGGAGTTGTATTCCAAACTTCTAGGTTTCAACATCCTTGGCATGAGCCATGGTCATACTGTCCTTCAGTTCCTGACAAATCTCCGGTATCTCAAGGTTTTACTTCTCTAGCTTGGCTGCTTTCAACTTCTGGTCTTAAGTTCTTCACGAAATGCTTCCTTGTCTAATACGACTTCCTGGAGCTCCACCTTAAACTTCTTGATGTAATACTCCAGATCCTGGTGATACACCGGCTAGGGCTAAAACTTTACCTCCTGCTGATAGATGCTCCATCAGCCTTCTTTCATTAAATCCATTCTGAAGAAAACATCCTTAACTCAGCACGGTGACAATAGCATCAGCGGGAGATAATTTCTTGGATAGCTGTGTTTCTGCTCTTGTCATTTCCATGAGCTATCATTCCATAGTTGATATCTCCTGCCTTAGGGTTTTCTCGACAAAACTTCGAGTCCTCATGCTCCTTGTTTCAGTCTTTCTCTGATACACCTTGATCTCGGGTATTGACAACTTCCATAATCTGCCAAGTTCCATAGGGGTAGCATTCCTAGGTCATACAAATCTGGGGATTCTTCAGAGCCTTCCAATTCTACTTGTCTTCGGCCTTCAACCGTTGTAGTTTCCATTATCATAATGTATGGTAAAATCCTCTTCATTCTGAATGGTCTTACTAGTCTGATATCCTGTACTTCTTGGAGTGGTCTCATCAGTCGAATCTTCGTGTGGTCAAAAGGGAAAGGGGTATGGTCTCACCAAAGGGAATTTTTTGAATAAGCTCAGAAGAGAAGAGAAGAAAAAATCTTTTTGAAAGGGAAAGTTGTAGAGAAAAATCTTTGCTATGCGCTTGCCAATTTCTAGGGTCACGTCCTACAGTCAACATGTGCTCTGATACCATCTTGTAGCGACCCGACCCGAATGGGTCAAGTCTCTGTGCTTACGTGTCATCCCTGGATCAGTATGCTGACACACACAGTACTCGAAGGATTTATAACAGAGGTAAATCACATGTATAAAGTAACGTAAATACTATTACCTCAATCCAATATAGCGGAAGCAACAAGGTTGTGGATTCCCATCAACACCAACGGCAAAGTTGAGTGTAGATCGTAACCCTAACGTATCACTTACTCGTCGTAAGAAAATCCTGCAACATGAGACGTTGCAGCCCGAAACGGGTCAGTACATTGGATGTACTAGCAAATTCACACCATAGAGAATAATGAACAATGGCTATCACTACATGCATATTTGGCTGGTGGAAAAGCTCTATGGTTATAAGGTTTTTGCGTAAAGCCAATTTTTCCCTACTGCAAAGGAATAAATTTATTTAACTATCATGGTGGTTGTGAAACATTGAGAATGGTTGACAACATTCTCAATCCCAATTAAAAGTAATTAAAACCCAACAATATTAATTAGAAGTAACATGTTGAGATTCACTCGATATTCAAGTACTAGATACTCAAGTTCTCCATAACCGGGGACACGGCTAATCATGATTAGTTTGTAAACTCTGTAGAGGTTGCACACTTTTCCCCACATGACTCGATCGCCTCCGTTTGTTTTCTCGCACTACATGGTGTTTGAGAAACAGATGACCGAGACATAGTCTTTCAGAAGCGCTAGCACCTTACATGTGGGGTAGACCGGTACACCTACATCCCCTACATCTGCTAGTCCACCCCGTAAGAGTTCGCACAACTTAGTCAACTATGCTAGAGCCCATAGTAGCATGTGGCTGCACACGGAAGTTTCTAGCATGAATTATCTTATGATCCCTTTGAGCCTGGGTGGCGGTCCAAAAAAAACAGGCAAGTCCTGATAGACATCAGGTGCCTCAATCCACCCAGATGTGTGTTTAAGTTGCCACCTTAGATAAACCATTAAAATTATCATCTCACATCTGTCATGGATATCACTCACCCAATCCACGTCTACTAGCATAGCATGGCAATTTAAGCAAACGTAGAGTAACTCCCAAAGGTTTGATAATAATACAGGTAATAGGTACTACCTCATCTACTTCCCATCCCACAATTTAATTAGATCCTAATCATGCAATGTGTGAGGATTGATCTAATGCAGTAAAACATGGGTTGTAGAAAAGGTATGATCAAAGTGTGAACTTGCCTGCAATGTTGACGAAGATGATTCGCACTCAAAACTCGTGATAGATCTACTCGTCACACTCCGGTCAATCTATCGTAAACAAACAATAGTAACCACACAATAAGTACTCATCTAATACACAAGTAAAACTCGAACGAGAGAACGAACCAGAAGGTTCAACTTAAGAACTCCGGTTGCAAAGAAAGAACGAACCGAACAAAGAAACGGAAAACAAATGGCGGCAGAAAACAACTCGGTTCTAGCAAGTTGAAACTAGGTCAAATTTTACCGGGGCAAAAACTTGTTTAAGTTGATTAGACGGAAAGGCGGTTTTGAAACGAAACTCCAGGCGCTTGAATCACCTGATTCCGATAAACGAGCGAGAAGATAAACTAGAACGAAGATCGGATCTGAGATCGCAATCGCGGAATAAATCCGACGAGTAAAAAAAAAGAACGGTTATATGAACGGGCGTCGTTAACCTAGAAGAATCCGGTGATCACGTTCGTTAGGACGAACGGTCCAAAGGCAACTAAATCGGAAAAGAAAACGAATCCGATCTAGGGTTTCGAAAAAAGAGTTAGAAACGAAAAACCGATCTAGAACACCGGAACGGTTTGGCGAAGAATCGGAGAGAAAACGAATCGGTAGAGAAGAAAAGAATCGGAAAGGTTTATAAGAAAACCGAACCGAGGGAAAGAAGAGACGCGGCGCGGTACCTCCGGCGAACGGCGGCGATGGCGGCGTTGGGCGGCGGCGGCGGTGGTGCCGCAGGGCGGCGGCGACGCGGTGACGCAGGGCGGTGGCGGCGCGGCAAGGTGCGGCGGCGGCGGTGACGCAGGGCGGCGGCGGCGCGGCAAGGTGCGGCGGCGGCGCGGCAAGGTGCGGTGGTGGCGGTGACGCAGGGCGGTGGCGGCGCGGCAAGGTGCGGCGGCGGCGGTGACGTAGGGCGGCGGCGGCGCGGCAAGGTGCGGCGGCGGCGGTGGTGACGCAGGGCGGCGCGGCGCTTAGGGCGGCGCGGCGCGGGGCACAAGGGGCGGCGCGGTGTGCTTGGGGCTTTGGGGCCTTGGATTTGATGTGTTTAGAGGGGGGGTGTGGGAGTATTTATATTGGGGAGGTGGAGAAAACTTGGTGTAGGGGTCAAGGAATTGGACTAGGACTAGGAAAGAAAAGAGGGAAAAGATCTAGAAAAAAAACGAAAGTAGATGAATCCTACTAGGAATCCACAAAGGACGGCGGCTCCCTGGCGCCTTGCGCCTGGTGCGGCTCCTCCCTGGGCGTGGCGCGCGATGGCCTCTGGCCTGGCTGGCTCGGTGGCTTGGGCCTTAGGCCCAAGTCGCTGGAGCTCTCTCTCTCTCTCTCTCTCTCTTTTATTTTTTTTCTAAAACTGTTCCGCGCTCAGAAAAAAACAAAACGAGATCTAAACGAACTCCAAATCTAATAAAGTAAATTTTCTCCGACTCCTAAAAATGAGTCGAACAAAATGAACTTTACTCCGGGCCTAAAAAGCAAATTTTGAAAACGCGCATTTTTCCCTATCCAAATAAAATGCAAATAAACTCCGGAAAAACAAAAATTTGATCTATTTATTAAATCTTCATTTTTCCTATATTTTGGGAAAGTCATATTATTCCCTCTCTTATATTTTTGATAACGGAAAAATTATTGAAGATGAAATAAATAAATCGAATGATCCTCTTTTCCAATTCGAGAAAACTCTCAAATAAGAAAATAACGAAATCTCCAACTCTCTCCGAAGGTCCTTGAGTTGCGTGAAATTTCTAGGATCGACCAAAAAGCAAGAAAATAAGATATGCATGATGATCTAATATTCCAAATTTAAAATAAATTCAAAAGAGCTTTGAATTTAATTTTTTTGAAACTTCCAACTCATATTTCATATAATTTGAAGAAGTCATTTTATCTTCTCTCGTGAAAATCATTGAGTCGCATAAAGTTTCAGAATTGGAATATTTTCAAATGAAATTCAAATATTTTCAACACCCCTTGTCATTTAAATAAATGGAAGAAGTCATGTCATCTTCTCTCCGGGGTTTAGTGTTTGAAAAGCATTTGAATTCATGGAGATCAGAAAGCTAATATGAAAGTTTGGGAAAGTCCTTTTATTCCCTCTCATTTAACTTTCAAAAGAATTCGAGTTTCACTTAATTTCACGCAATCAATCAAACAATCAATCAAATCTATCTATGTGTTTATAACATTCCAAAATTTAGAATTTTGGGATGTTACATTTGGTTTCTACGATCCTCTCCAAGCTCTCCTGGTTTTGAGTCAGGGTGGCCAAGCCCTTCTCAATCCTCATTGTAGACTGGATCAGATATGCAAGTTGATCTTGCTTGCTCTTCAGGAAAACTTGAGATGCCTCTTCAACACTTGGCATCTTGACAGCTTTCTTAGCCTTTGCTTTGGCTCTCTTCTCCTGTGCTTGAGCTGATGATGGTTCCTCCTCATTCATCACTACAGTGTTGTCTTCAAAATCAGGATATAAGGGTAGACACTCCTTATCGAACAGATATGTTCCTGTGCCCATCTTGGAGTTGATGAGCTCCTAAATGTGTGGAGCATACCCACAGCTTCTGTTCTGGTCAGTGACAGTCCTCTTGATTGTCTCTACAATCAGACTCATGACCTTGAACTTCTGAGGGACATCAAAAAGCTATAGCAGGTTGATGGAATGCCCTCTGATCCTCTTGTGATCTCCTGACTTGGGTAGCAATGTGTGCCTAAGGATCCAGTTGATGGTAGGCAGACCAGACAACAAGAAATGTACAGATCCAAGCTTGTGAGTCTCCAAATCTTTATCTGGGATCTCCTTGTACATGTTTGCCATAGAGTTGTGGTCTTTCTTCTTCTTGGCATACACATCCAAGTCATCCTCATGTTCCTCTGGGGCATTTATCAGCTTGTCCCATTCTTCAATAGTGGACTGGTACCTAGTACCTTCTAACATCCAAATGATCTTCCCATCTGGGTAAAAGTGAGCAGTGGAGTAAAACGACATGATCAGCTCATCATTCCATTTTGTGAGCTTCTGTCCGACAAACTCATCTACTCCACATGCTTTGAAGCTGTCATAAACTCCTGGGAAGTGACCTTCATTCTCCTTGATGAATTCCCAATCAACCCATCTCATGTCACACACAATGGACTTGTCAAGAAAAAATAGTTTCATAGAAGTCTTGCTGTTCTTTTGTGTGGAACCTGTAGTCAATTGCAGTCCTTCTCCTCATAGCATAGGGATTAGACTGTCTCCACAATCTTAGTCCAGCATCTTTTCTGATGTGCATGTCTTCAGCCACTGGATGAGTATCATTGTTGTCTGGGATCTTGGGTTTCAACTTTCTCAACACATGGGATTCATCATCCTCTTCTTCATCTTCAGGCACTGGGGCCTTATTCTTCTCTTCAGCAGGAATACTTCTGGTGTTCCTCTTGGGCTTAGTGGGCTTCTGAGCTTGAGCTTTCGGAGCTTTGGGTGCTGGAGTATCCTCTTCTTGTTCTTCATCTTCAGAGCGATCTCTCATCATGGAGGGCTTGCCAATGACTCTGGCAATGGTCTTCTTGATCCTCTCCTTCCTCTTCTTTCATTCTCCAACTTCTTTGGGTTCAAGAGTGAACTCCATTGTCTATTGAGTGGAGCTCTGGCCTTAGACATAGGAATCCTTCTTGCGGGAGCCTTCTTATTCATCCCTGGCTTAACTGTAGCAGCTGTGCCATACTCCTTTTTCAGCACCTTCTTTTTGGAGCTTACTTCCTCCTCAGTAGCCACATAGTCCTCATCCTCTGAATATGAGGTTCTCTTCTTCCTTGTTCTGGTGGCTACCTTTGGCAAGTTACTTGGAGTGCTCCTACTGCCATCATCAAAGTGTTTGAGGGATCTAAACCCTCACCCAGCTGCACATGTTCCTCAGACCTGTTCTGACTATCACTCTAATCATACATCTTTGCAAACTTACTGACAGCAGACCCTGTGATAGATGTAGATGAGGTAGAGTGGATGAGCATCACAAAGTGCAGAGATTTTGCAAAACAGATGACTTAAAAACTTAGTTTTAGTTCTCCACAGAAAGCATTTCGGAGCTACCGATTAGTAAACTCGGTGATACCGAAGCAGCTTTTGGAACCTAAACTAGTGAACTCGGTCAGACCGAGTTACAGTTCGGTGGCACCGAGACTGCTAGGGTTTCACAAAGAATCGAACTCGATCACACCAATTTGCAATTTTCGGTCAGACCAAAAATGCATGTGCTATGGCCTAGGCCAAATCGGTGAGACCGATTTCTACAACTCGGTTGGTTCGAGATGAGTTCGCCGGAGACCTAACCCTAAATTTTCAAATCGAATTTAACCTAAAGGGTGTTTTCAATGGATAGAGTGTTTGCATATGTGGTAAGGATCATGGCAAAACAATGTGCTATGAATCAGAGGTAAAACAATAGCACAAAAGGTCGAACCCATACCCTAGTTCGGCGGGGGTTCGCTACGGCGACAATGGTGGGGCAGATTTCCGTTGACGGCGACGGAGACCAGCGGCGGCAGGTTGCTGGCGGCGAGGGGATGATCCAGAGACCCAAGGAGGCAGAGCAGGACACGCACGGGGTGACGAGTTTTGGAGAAATTCCCAAAATTCAACCCGTGAGTATATATATCCCGACCCTGTCAGTGTGACCGAGTGGAACAACTCGGTGGCACCAATATGCAGAATCGCGAGCGGTTACTCTAACTCGGTGTGAGCGAAAAGTTCAAATCGGTTGCACCGAGATTGAAAACCTAGATCAACTTAGTGAACTAGGTGTGACCGAAGTGGATGAATCGTTCATACCTAAATGCACAAAGAGGTTTTGGAAGTTTAAGTCTATGACGAATCGGGGACTCCGAGTGCTCCTCACACAGAGTGGTTCGAATCTGACTTGATCAAACTTTGTGATGTAGAATGAATAGAGTTTGAGACGAGAAAATCATAGATAGCTAGAGGAGGTTCTTAGGCATTCTTGTCCATCCATTTGGCAAAAGAGAAAAAGCCAAACAATCAAAGCAACAAATGGATGTCCTTGAATGAGTAAAACATGCAACCAACATGCTCACACAATAAGATGTCAAATGAAATATGTGGCAAAGCATGCACAATCACTCTAGTATCTATGAGGCAATTTGCGATGACTAGGTCATCTATATATGAGTATATTGACTGAGGAGTCAAATGAGAACATTTGTTCGTAGGTCATACTCATTGTTTAAGCACAAGTGGGGTTGCCACTTTTACATAAAGCATTGTTGTGTTCACACCATTACAGTTGGTTTAGCTCAATTGATTAGAGTAAAACTCCCCCTAGATGTGATATCCCCCCTAAGAAGGATGAACTAACCTTGGGTTTTGTTGATGATGACTTCATGTAGGTGTTGAAGATGTAGATGCTCAATGTTGATGTAGATCATTTGGAGCAATCCATTAGAGTGAGTTGCACTTTCAATACCTACATGGGTTAGTCCCACAAGGAACAAACAAGGATATCCATAGACATAGAGTGATGTTCACATAGGATGATGTCCATGAAAGCATTAGGTTACCTTGTCCCCTGTCTTACCAACAAGAGGGTTTGTGACTCCTTGAACTAGTGCAAGATGTGGAAGTTGTTTGCACTTGTGCTCGCTAAAATGATATGAGTGAAGTATATGTTTGCGGAGTCACCCTCAAGAACTCTCTAGTTCTTTTTCTTCAGGATCCACACCATCTTGATGGGAATCCTTGGAGTTGTAGTTGTACTTGATGTAGTCTTGGGAACCCACTTGACCAAGGCTTTGGGAGCTTCCTCAAATGCATCAATCTCCTCTTGAAGCTTGTCCTTGCCTTTTTGCTTCTGGTCTTCTAGTGGAAGATCATCTTGAGCTTGTGTTCCTTGGAAATAAGTAGGATCATACTTCTCTTGTTGAGAAACAAATTTCTTCTTTGGGTATTGATCTTCTTCCCACTCAACTCCATTGGCATTGAACTTTCATTCAAAACCAACACCTTGATTCTTCCGGTGTCTTCCTTGCTTGCGTACAATTTCCTCAAATTGCTTACTCCCGGCAAGGCTCTTGTAAACACCTTTCTCTATAATTCCCTTCAATAAGCTATTTTCTTGCTCAAGTGTAACTTGGCTAAGAGAATCATTAGTGGAATCAAGAGAACTACTAGAAGCAACATCATTGGGTTTAGCATGATTATTGTTACTACTAGAAGAATAATCTTTCTTACTCTTGTTGCTAGATTTAACTTGTGGCATGTACGTAGATAAGAGTAAACTCTTGGCAATGTAAGAAGAACTTTTCTTGCGAAGATCATCATTGATCGCTTTTAAGAACCCATGCTCTTGCTCAAGGTTGAGATTTTCAAAGCGTAACTTCTCATGAGTCTTTAAAAGCTCTCGATGATTTTCCAAGGTAGTTTCATGAGCTAACTTAAGAGTGTTTAGTTCTTTAGTTAGACGCTCAATCTCCTTCTTATCATCGTCATTCATTTTATCTTGATTAGCATGATTAATAGCAAGTTCATCATAGTTTTCATCACTAGAATTGTCAACAAGTAAATCATCATCACCTAGCAAGTCATCTTCATCACTATTGAAATCAACATACTCAGGGTGTGATAACTTTGGACCTTTAGCCATGAAGCATCTTCCAATTCCTTCATTTGGTGACTCAAATATGTCGTGGGAGTTGGTTGAAACAAGTGCTTGACCGGCAACACCTTCATCTTGAGTATATTCGGAATCGGAGTGATAACTTCTCTTGGAGTGATCGTCGGAGTCGGAGCCGGATACCCATTCACCAACGTGAGCTTGATGTCTTCGTTTTGTGTAGCTCCTTGATGATTTGTCCTTCCTTTCTGAATCCTCGCTTCTCCGTGATGTTCTTCATTCATAACGGTCATCTCCACTCCTTCTATCTCTTGGTGGTGATTCTTCTCTTCTACTTCTTATTTTGGGAGAATCTTCTCTTCTTTTGTAGGGAGCCGTACACTCATTGGAGTAGTGTCCGGGTCTTCCACAATTGTAGCAATTTCATTCACGACTTGAAGATCTTTTTTCATTGTAGGACCTTGACTTGGAACTTCTTTCCTTGCTTCTACTCTTGTAGAACTTGTTGAAATTCTTCACCATTAAGCTCAATTATTCATTGAAGGCTTGTTTCTCACTTGATGATGTGGGAGCATCACATGAGGCTTTGTAAGCACCACTTGACTTGTTGTGAAGTCTTCCTTATCCTTGAGTGACATCTCATGAGCAACAATTCTTCCAATGACTTCCATTGGTTTGAGATCTTTGCAATTGGGAATCATTTGGATCAATGTGCACACGGTATCATATTTTCCATCCAAGGCTCTTAGGATCTTCTTGACGATGAATCTATCGGTCATCTCTTCACTTCCTAAGCCATCAATCTCATTTGTGATGAGAGCAAGCCTAGAGTACATTTCATCGACACCTTCACCATCCTTCATTTTGAACTTGTCAAAGCACATCCAGTTTGGATTCCTTGGTGGAGTCGATACCTTCATTCATATCAATCAAAGCATCCCAAATTTCCTTTGCATTCTCAAGACGACTGATTTTGTTGAATTCGTCGGGGAACAATCCATTGAAGAGAATATCACAAGCTTGAGCATTGTATTGTAGCATCTTCAACCCTTCCGCTAGCTTCATGGTTCAGTTCTCTCCCATCAAAGAATTCACCTTGCAAACCAATACACACAATAACCCAAACGGAGGGGTTATGTCCAAGAATATGCATTTTCATCTTATGCTTCCAATTAGCAAAATTTGTACCATCAAAGTAAGGACCTCTACGGTGGTAATTTCCCTTGCTAGACGCCATACTCTCCTAGGTTGTGAAACCAAGGCTATGATCACCAAAAGCTATGGAAATCAAGGCAAATGGAGACCAAAGCTCTGATACCACTTGTAGGATTGAAAGTATGTCTAGAGGGGGGGGGGGGATTTGACTACTTGACCAAATAAAAATCTAGCCTTTTCCCAATTTTAATTCTTGGCAGATTTTAACAACTTAGCACAAGTCAAGTAATCAACCTACACATGCAAGTCTAAGAGTATAGTAGCGGAATGCAAAACATTGCACATGAAGGTAAAGGGAGGAGTTTGGAGGGAGCAAACACAATGTAGACACGGAGATTTTTGGCGTGGTTCCGATAGGTGGCGCTATCATACATCCACATTGATGGAGACTTCAACCCACGAAGGGTAATGGTTCCGCGAGTCCACGGAGGGCTCCACCCACGAAGGGTCCATGAAGAAGCAACCTTGTCTATCCCACCATGGCCATCACCCGCGAAGGACTTGCCTCACTAGGGTAGATCTTCATGAAGTAGGCGATTTCCTTGCCCGTACAAACTCCTTGGTTCAACTCCACAATCTTGACGGAGGCTCCCAAGTGACACCTAACCAATCTAGGAGACACCACTCTCCAAAGGGTAATAGATGGTGTGTTGATGATGAAATCCATGCTCTTGTGCTTTAAATGATAGTCTCCCCAACACTCAACTCTCTCTCATAGGATTGGATTTGGTGGAAAGATGATTTGAGTGGAAAGCAACTTGGGGAACGCTAGAGATTAAGATTTATGTGGTTGGAGTGGAATATCTTGACCTCAACACAAATGTAGGTGGTTCTCTCTCAGAAAATGTATGATGGAAGTGTAGGCATTTTCTGATGGCTCTCTCCTCGAATGAAGAGTGGGTGGAGGGGTATATATAGCCTCCACACAAAATCTAACTGTTACACACAATTTACCAAACTCGGTGGGACCAAATCAGAAAACTCGGTCAGACCGATTTAGTTCAAAATGTGACTGTTAGGATTTTTGATGGGACCAACATGTCAACTCGGTGGGACCAATTTCATTAGGGTTAGGGCATAACATAATCCCGGTGAGACCACTTACACAAACTCGGTGGGACCGATTTTGGTAATAAGTAAACAGAGAGTTGGTCAGGCAAACTCGACGGGACCGATTCGCTCATCTCTGTTGGACCGAAACATTACGAAGGGGAAACAGAGAATTTGCATTGCGAACTCGGTGGGACTGATCGCTCATATCGGTTAGACCGAAACGTTACGAAGGAAAACCGAGAGTTTGCAATCCCATCTCGGTGAGACCGAGATCCCTATCGGTGGGACCAAAGTGACTAGGGTTTAGTGGCAGTGGCTATGTCAACTGAACTCGGTGGCGCCAGATGGAAATTTTTGGTGGGGCCGAGTTTGACTTTTGGTTTGGGACATATGTGGATATGGGAAAGTGATTGAGGATTTTGGAGCATATCACTAAGAATTTTGAGCCAGTAACCCATTAAGCAACACCTCACCCCCTTTTAATAGTATTGGCTTTTCCTATGGACTCAATGTGATCTTGGATCACTAAAAGTAAAATGTAGAGTCTTGAGCTTGAGCTTGAGCTTGAGCCAATCTTTTGTCCTTAGAATTTTGAGGGGTCCACATTTCTAATCCATGCCATGCCAATCATTGAGCTTTCCTGAAATATTTATCTTGAAATAGTATTATCTCAATGAGCTATATGTTGTTAGGAATTACCAAAACCACCCAGGGATAGTTGCACTTTCACTCCATTGTGATGGAGGGTTTCATCGTTGGAGCAACTCCGGTGAGTTGTACGACAGGACAGGAGAGACAACATTAACCTGAGTGGAATTCTAATAGCATCTCCAGTAGATGACGTAAAATACATAACCACAAAGTGCTAGATGTAAAATACATCAGCCGCTCATCGCTGAACTTAACTGTCGAAACTGAATTTAACTATCGAAACTGTACTTAACTGTCAAAAGTGAATTTTTCTTTCGAAACTGAATTTTACTGTCGAAACTAAACGCACTAGCTAGTAGGAGAAAACCAGTAGCAGCAGTAGGCAGCATCGCATGCGAGAGCTGGTCGACTGAATTTTTCATCTCTGGTCAGTCGATTTTCCAGCCGTTGGATACAAAATCAAGGGCCTGCAGTTCAACTTCAACCTCCACCCCCTGAGCCTCCAGCCACCACCGACCAAACCGTCGCCCTCCGCCGCTCGTGGCCGGCGCTGCGCCGCCCCACCTGCCTCGAAACCACTCCCCACCGCTGGTCCGCTGCCGCCCCGGCCATCCCTCTAGGCCCTCCCCCCCGTGCCAAGCTTTTTCTCCGGCGATCCCCACGCCACCGCCCCACCACCGCCGGCGACCACCGCCCCACCATGAACCTTAAGATAGATAGTGGGGTAGCTCTCCGGCGAGCCCCCCTCCCCGCTGTGGCTGGTTCTTCCTTAACTCTAGCGAGCCCCCCACCCCCTGAAAATTGACTGACCCAAAAGTCGATTCAGTTGACCAAAGTGTAGCTAAATTGGAGCAGCATCGCAAGTAAGAGCAAGAGTGAGAGCAGCAACGCGAGCAAGAGCAATAGAAAGAGCAGACCAAGCAGGGGAACTAGATCAAGATCAGAGTAGCAGTGCGAGTGAGAGCTAAAGCAGCAGCAGCTCCTACTGATGTGGACGTCGCCGCCGAGGGAGCGACGCCGTGGAGGAAGTGGCCGCCGCCACCGCCGTCGATGGAGCCGCGCATTGTCGTCTCGGGACCGAGCGCTGGCAACACCGTGAGATCGAATCAAGAAGAAAAGGCGACGATTAGTGTACAACCTATTTGGTGGCACCAATTAGGCCTCAGCTTCATCCGAGGAAATGATGATGATGATGCTCTTCCGGTGGTGCAGGTGAAGACGACGATGTGGGAATGGAGGTGGCACAAAAGACGAGGGGAACGTCGGGGCAACTCCTTGGAGGTGGAGGACGGGGTGGCTGAACCAGCGGGACGACGAGATCAACGACGGATCCTCATCCAGTATGGTGGATGAGGGACGTCATGGTGTTGCTGTGGACGACATCATCGGGGAAGAGGCTCCGGTTGGGTGGCGGACGGAGGAGGGTGTGGGGCTTCACGGGTTTTTACGGCCTCGGTGTACGAATGGGTGGGCGGATGGGATGGGAGTGGGGAACCATGGCTTAGGGACGCGCTTGTTCGAAATGTGGGGTAAGTTATGGAAGTACCCCCACCGATTTGAGCTAGGTGTTTCTTTCGGTTCAGGGGTATCACGGGCATTTCGCGTGTCGGGATTTCACAGGAGGTGGTAGTTTTCGTGCGCATTGTAATTTTGGAATAGCAAGGTGCGGGTTGAGATGGAGGGAGTTGTCGGAGCACAACGAGACAAAGATATATCTTAAATATTTGGGGGTAACAAGGTGCGGGTTGAAATTTCCGTACAAGCCCAACGTGTACTATACCAAATCAATTCGCACTTTCGTTGACGAAAAAACAAAAAGAAATCAATTTGCAGCACACAAGAGAGTCTAGTCCTATGTACTGTACCAAATCAATTGGCACTACAAATGTCATTCAAAACTTCCAATTCATGTTATGTTCAATTAAAATATTTCGCTACGTGTATAATGCATGCAACCTGCTACTCAAATGAATGTTTTAGTGCATTCCAAACATATATACTACCGCTTCAATATGAACTAAATTTGAATTCGTTTCTCTATTTGAATATGATCTACAATAATGATTGTTGTGAAGTCAAACCATTTGAATTCATTTATCTATTTTAATAAGATCTACAATCATCATTATTGTCAAGTTAAACCGTTTGTGTATTATCTTCACAGCACAACACATGATCACTCTCGAGTTAGATATGAACTATGTGTACTATATGAACTCGAACTCTATTTTTTGAATCCACTTTATGTTGATTTCAAATCACAGTACATTTCAAGCTCTAGCTAGATCTTCATAATCTAAACCATGTCTCATATGTATAATGTGTTTATGTATGGTGCCCCGCCCCCTACGCCTACAAGTATTTAGATGTGAGTTGCAAACACCACACATTACCACAAATTCAAATAAAATGTGAGATTGTTTGATATATAGTATTTTTTAGATTGTTCGATATTTAGTTGTAAGCTGCAAACGCCACACATTATCACAAATTCAAATAAAATGTGAGATTGTTCGATATATAGTATGGTTTAGATTGTTCGACATTTAGCTGTGAGTTGCAAATGCCATGCATTATCACATTATGGTATAACAGGTGCAAAACCATAGCACGCGTATCACCGCTATATTCATGCATGCATATGTTTATAACACTATGATCTCCTATTCAAATATATGAATCCACTTTCATATCAAATTATGATCTTTGTTAGTCTCTTACACCCACACAATCCTCTCACCTTTGTAGCTAGCACTAACTTTCTCTCGTGCATGCACACGCCCTCCCCCTCCCCCAGCATTCTATCCATCGCGCACATTCATTTTTTTCTTTAGGTCATTCTCCCACAGTCTCCACAACTCCTTTCTGACACACACCGACCGATAAACCTCTCTAGCATCTGCCTACAACATACTTACACATGCACCTTCCATCCCCTCCTTTCTGTGCCCATGCCTCGTGTCTCTCATATGGTCCCACACATGTGTAAACTCTCGCCCCTCTTTTCATTGATCTCACAACCACACACTCCTCCCCCTACCTAGCTAGTAGCTCGGCCTCTCGCACCACCTCCTAGCTCCATTCTCTCTGTCTATCTGTCTCACTAGGCCTTATTTGCCTCTAACAAATGGATGTACACCGACCGATCTCCCGCTATATATAGCTAGCTAGGTCCTTATAACTCGTTTCCCCCCACACGTCGATCGATCTACCTCATTAGTTATGTCTCTCCCTTCCTCCGACAAATAACAATTGATCTACCGATCTAGTTAGGTTTGCTTAGCAAACACATGGTTCCCCTTCATCATCCATGCATGCATCCCGATAGATCTATCACGCATAGGCACACACAGAAACACATCCCCACTCTCATTAATAATATTGCAGTTCTACCCTCAGTTTGTCTAGTAGGCCTCTCCCACCATCTTCGAGAAGTAACTCCATCACCCATCCAACACTCTACCCCTCTCCCTCCCTCTCTCTCTCCTCTCTCTCTCTTTGTCCCAACCTATTTCCCATCCTTCAGTTATGTATGGATGTCGACCGATCTCCCTCAACACATAGCTGGGTCTCTCCTTCTCAACACATGTACGAGTTGTTCTACCTCTTTAGTTAGGCCTCTGCCTCTGCCTCCCCCCTCCCCCACCCCCACACACCGATACATCGAGCGCTCTAGTCATGTCTCCCTGCCACACACAAACTTGCCTTGTGCCCTCTGACGTTCTGGTAGGTCAGTCGTCCTATATCTTTGACTTGCACACACAAAATTTCGATGGCACTCTTCATCCATTTCGCACCCACCCACTTGATCCTCTCTTCGACTCTATCGATATCTATGACCCCTCCCTCTCTTCTCGTGTATCACCCCCTCTGGCCCTCTCTATATGATATGGATACACCTCTATTTCACACACATTGCTTGCAAAATTTTGTTTGAGATGTCATCGACACACATTCCCACAAATACATTCACGAAGTCACCACCCCCAAAACAAAAAACACTCACGAATGCACACGCCATCTGTCTAGGTTTGTATCACTCTCATACACACCCACGTAGGTGGGAGACGTGCACGAAGAGAAGAGGTGCACACACGGCGCACGTACTCCCATCTCTTTCCCAACCACACCCGCGCGGGTACACGGTGGAGCTCATTTCTGTACGAAAAGGCAGCCCATGTGGTAATTTAACACGTGTACTGGTTGTCCACTTGATGGAGGATCGTCTATCACGGGTGAACAAACAAATTGTGACTTGACGCGTTATGTTAAAAAAGAGGCATACCATGTGGGGCCTACCTTAGAGGCAAGGCTCTATACACTGGAGTACTTTTGATGTGTCCCGTCAACTCACAGAACGAGGAGAAGCTTGCTTAGTATGCCGTCTCCCCCGCCCACAGGCGCGGTGGCTCGCAGGATGAGGTGAAGCTTGCTTACTAGTACGCCTTTGCGCTCGCTCCCTCACCCACGCACGCGGTGGCTCGCAGGACGAGGAGACAATTTTACTACTCCCTCCGTTTACTCCTCGTCCCTACCTTGGTTAGAGAGATTATCACATTGTTTGGAATATATGTCCTTTAGTAGGAAGGACGAGCCTACACGGTTGCTTGCTAGGGTTGCTCTCTTCAGTCTTCACACTCTCTCGCGACTATGGCCACATCTGAAGGGGTGGATGCTTTTAGTGTAGATGCTGTCGCTGTCGCCGACGGTGAAAACCCACTGTCGGCACGTCCCGATCAGGGGTCCCCGTCGTTCTCCCTCACAAAGCCGGTGAGGTTGCCTTCGTCCATTGCTCACTGCCGCGACATCGGCAGTTGCCTCCTCCCGCCGCCCTCCTCTAGGTTGAGCTACGTCCCGACATCCCTCAGGTACAACTCGCTTTATAGCCAGCTTGCACCACTGTTCCAGCTGCCCACATCACTCCATGTGGATATTTCTCTACTTATTTTCCCCGCACATACCTCTAATGGCTTCTACGTACTGTACTCGTGATGAGTTTATGTCTCATCAACTAATCCCAGTAATCTTATTCTAATCACGCTTCTTCAATTTCTTTGCCACAGGGATGCTCATCTCGATTTTGGTGAAACTGCACAAAATGATCCAATGGTCAAAGGGTTGCAAACTTCATTTCTTCGGAAGCTCCAACATTGCCAGCAAATTAAAGCCTGGTTAGGCCTTCTTTGGTTCATAGGATAGGAATTTTATAGGAATAGGAAAATCATAGGAAGTGAGATGACATGCATGTCAATTCCTATAGAGAAAGAGATGCCATTTGGTGCATAGGATATGATGTTTTCCATTGAGTCTATGCTAATGTTTTTTCCCTCCAAAACGTGAAGGATTGATTCCTATCCTACATAGGAATAGGAATCCATTCGTACAAACCAAAGGGCTTCAAAGGAATTTTTCCTTTGCAAATCCTATCCTATAGAATTCCTACAAAAATCCTACAAACCAAAGGAGGCCTTAGGCTTTATGTTTCAAGGGCTAGGGACTGCATGGATCATTTTTTCTTTAGCTGTCTCTGTTCCAAAATAAGTGTCAACTTTAGTAGTAGTACAACTTTGTATTAAAGTTTGCATAAAGTTGAGACACTTATTTTGGAACGGAGGGAGTACATATTGGCTATGATCTGTCAATCATTGAGATGCAATATCATGCATGTTAGTCTCCTTTGTATTTGATGAAATGTTGCAACGGGCAACCTTGGACACAAGATACATGAAACAGAAGCTAGAAGCTTCATAGCATTGTACAAATTTATCTCGCTAATAAATTACAATACGTACTATACTAGTACTATGTAAAGGTTTAGGTGTCGCATGGTGTCCAGCAAATATAGTGATAGTGTGAGGTGGGCCATGTAATCACTGAGCCTCACTGCTCTCACACTCCTCCGCTGAGAATGGAGAAAATTGTAATCTAGTAGTACCTCCTCTTGCCGAAAGGATGGGACATCGAGCAGTCCTACCACCTCAGTAGTAATGACCAATGAGCCGTCAAATCACATAGACACAGCAGTAAGTTGGACGGACGAAGCAACCATCACTCTTGAATCCGCTTCTCCCTTCAACGCAGGTGACAGTGAGTGGTCGCGTCTGCTCTGCCCCAGCATGAATGCGGCACCGATTCTTTAAAGCGGCGCTGACCGTATCGGGCGGGAAGTGCGCGCGGGCGATGGAGGGGCTTTGGGTGGGCCAGGCTGGCCAGGAGCGGGCTTGGCAGCTATCCCGCCTGTCCTGACTGGATGCCCGAAAATGAGAGGATGCACCGACTCTCGCGGCTAAATCGTACACTACACACCATCTCTCTGTAGGAGTAGGTCGATGCGTCGCTCTCTCTAAGACTACCCACAGTGAGAGTAACATAGGTGGTAACATCACACTTATCTAGGAAAAATAGATGATGTGGCATATAATAAATGAAGAAAGAGAGGCATGTGGTAACATATCTAGTTACTGTAACATCACACATATCAAGAAAAGATGAGTCTACAACGTAATAAATGCAGTGATGCATGACACAATACATATGTTACTACCCACTATGGAGGTAGTAACTTAGACTAGTAACATATGCTTGTTACTACTCTAAGTTACTCCCCACTGTGACTAGTCTAACACACACATGCTGTTAAACACACACACACGCCGAGGTAAAATGAGTCTATATCTCAATTAATGAAGACTTGCATGTTACCATCCTTATGTTACTACCTACTATGAAAGTAGTAACATAGACTAGTAACATATGCATGTTACTAGTCCAAGTTACTCACCACTATGACCAGCCTAGCAATATAACCAAACGCTCCTTACTTTACCTTGTTATCTCCCACGAAAACCCAACGCATGGAGCTCAACTACGCGTTGATGCATGTGAGTTAATACACGACCCTGCATGGTAGCTAAAACAGCATCTCTTAGTTGTTGTGATTAATTGTTGCATTTAGAGACAGAAATCAGGGCTTTGATTGGAGGAAGGACCGGCCAAGTTTCTCCTTCTCCTCCAATCTGCTTGCACCTTGTTTCAAAAAAAATATGCTTGCAGCTTGGTCCCGCTGCACCTTCTAACGTGAATTATTACACCTAGACGGAGGGAGTAGTACGAGATACGGTGGTACCTTGGTCCCGCTACACCTTCTAATGACAGGTAGGCCCCGCATGACAGAGAGAAAGTGAACTGGGGCGGTGCCAGGAGGATTCTTTGACTGGTCAAAATGGATGGATACGAAGCTATACAATCTCGTAGTGACCGTATAATCACCTCATCACGTATATGTTGCAGCCTCGGCGCTTGTTTTCTAGGGTTTGCACTCTTCGTACTCTCTCTCCAATATATATATACACGTTGGAGCCTCAGCGCTTGTAGTTGCTCTCTTCACACTCACTCACCCTCTCCAGATCTAAACAAGACTTCATTGGCCTCTCTCTCTCTCTCCCCTCACTGCTGGTCAAAGAGCCAACATGATCCGTCCGCCGGGAAGGGAAGGAGGCTTAACGCTGTCGCAGTCGGCGAGGGAGGGGATCCACTACCGGCGCAACTATTCTCTTTCACCCAGCGGCGGTGCGGGAGGGCCTCCAACCCCTTCTTCCTCGCCGCCATACATAATGTGGGCCGAACAGCCTCCGATCGCCCACCGAACCACACCCCAAGAACCTTAAGGTATAATTTACTTATTCCACATGCATTGCCCTAGCTGCATGTGGGCTTTTTCCTCTTCTGCACTCGAATCTAGGTGTTGGATCAAACGGGAAAGTAGTGGGGAAAGTTGTATAGCATGAATATAGGACGTGGTTCAAAGAGGAAAGGAAGGGCGGAAAGTACTAGTACAAACTGGCTATCCAGCACCTACGTTGGTCGAAAAGGGGAAGCAATGACAAATGCAGTACGCACATCTATAACGAACTGATCTTTTGTTTTGGGGGACAAGGCTGTAGAGTTTGAGCGGGACTAGATTTGCTGCGCTCACATAGGGAAAGGTGTCCAAAGATAACAAAACTGGGACCAACACAAATATGCTCCTTGGTTGTTTTTGTTCTTTGTTGCAACAGACTGTGCATCGCCCCTTCATACATCGGTAGATGCACATGGTGCTGGTGTGTCCACTGTCTCGTGCAACTCTTTAGCAGTTGTTAATCTAAGGCCCTGCTTGGTTAAAAACTCCCTAGTCCCTACCTGCTTGGTTCCAGGAACTAAACATGGACTAGAGGTTATTAAATGACATGCTAAAAGACCATGTTACCCCTAGTAATGAACTAATAGAGACAAGCTGCGATGCGGGGCAGGGGCAACTGTTGGAAAAAGTCCCAAAAAGACTATCCCTCGGAGTCTTCTTTCTTTGGTCCCTAAAAGTCCCTCCTGTTTGGTTTAGATGGGACTGACACGGACTTTTTTTAGTCCCTACACCAAAATGTCCCTGTAAACAAACACCCTCTAATAATGCTGCTGGAAAATTGATGCAATGCCACAGTTAAAAGCAAATTACAAATTTAACTAATTTTCTTGTTAATATAATCTCTCTGTTAATATTAATCAATGCCACTGCTACCTCTTTTAGCACTGCGTTGGTTTTCCCCGGAGAGGAAGGGATGATGCAACAAAGTAGCGTAAGTATTTCCCTCAGTTTTTGAGAACCAAGGTATCAATCCAGTAGGAGGCTACGCGCGAGTCCCTCGCACCTGCACAAAACAAATAAATCCTCGCAACCAACGCAAATAGGGTTTGTCAATCCATATAGGGCCACTTATGAGAGTGAGATCTGATAGATATGATAAGATAATATTTTTGGTATTTTTATGATAAAGATGCAAAGTAAAATAAAGGCAAAGTAAATAACAAAGTAGTAGGAGATTGATATGATAAAGATAGACCCGGGGGCCATAGGTTTCACTAGTGGCTTCTCTCGAGAGCATAAGTATTCTACGGTGGGTGAACAAATTACTGTTGAGCAATTGACAAAATTGAGCATAGTTATGAGAATATCTAGGTATGATCATGTATATAGGCATCACGTCCGAGACAAGTAGACCGACTCCTGCCTGCATCTACTACTATTACTCCACTCATCGACCACTATCCAGCATACATCTAGAGTATTAAGTTAAATAGAGTAACGCCTTAAGCAAGATGACATGATGTAGAGGGATAGACTCATGCAATGAAGAAAACCCCATCTTGTTATCCTTGATGGCAACAATACAATACGTGCCTTGCTGCCCTTACTGTCACCGGGAAAGGACACCGCAAGATTGAACCCAAAGCTAAGCACTTCTCCCATTGCAAGAAAGATCAATCTAGTAGGCCAAACCAAACTGATAATTCGAAGAGACTTGCAAAGATAACCAATCATACATAAAAGAATTCAGAGAAGATTCAAATATTATTCATAGATAGACTTGATCATAAACCCACAATTCATCGGTCTCAACAAACACACCGCAAAAACAAGATTACATCGAATAGATCTCCACAAGAGAGGGGGAGAACATTGTATTGAGATCCAAAAAGAGAGAAGAAGCCATCTAGCTACTAACTACGGACCCGTACTCTGAGGTAAACTACTCACACTTCATTGGAGGGGCTATGGTGTTGATGTAGAAGCCCTCCGTGATCGATGCCCCCTTCAGCGGAGCTCCGGAACAGGCCCCAAGATGGGATCTCGTGGATACAGAAAGTTACGACGGTGGAATTAGGGTTTTGGAAACGTATCTAAATCGTTTGGGGGTACGTGGGTATATATAGGAGGAAGAAGTACGTCGGTGGAGCAACAGGGGGCCCACGGGGGTGGAGGGAGCGCCTGGGGGGGGAGGGTAGGCGTGCCCCTACCTCTTGGCCTCCTGTTACGTGTCTTGACGTAGGGTCCAAGTCTCCTGAGTTGTATTCGATGAGAAAATCACGTTCCCGAAGGTTTCATTCCGTTTGGACTCCATTTGATATTCCTTTTCTTTGAAACCCTAAAACAGGCAAAAAACAACAATTCTGGGTTGGGCCTCCGGTTAATAGGTTAGTCCCAAAAATAATATAAAAGTGGATAATAAAGCCCAATAATGTCCAAAACAGTAGATAATATAGCATGGAGCAATCACAAATTATAGATACGTTGGAGACGTATCAAGCATCCCCAAGCTTAATTCCTGCTCGTCCTCGAGTAGGTAAGTGATAAAAACAGAATTTTTGATGCGGAGTGCTACTTGGCATAATTTTAATGTAGTTCTTCTCAATTGTGGTATGAATATTCAGATCCGAAAGATTCAAGACAAAAGTTCATATTGACATAAAAATAATAATACTTCAAGCATACTAACTAAGCAATTATGTCTTCTCAAAATAACATGGCCAAAGAAAGTTCATCCCTACAAAATCATATGGTTTAGTCATGTTTCATTTTCGTCACACAAGAATGCTATTATCATGCACAACTCCGATGACAAGCCAAGCAATTGTTTCATACTTTAGTAATATCAAACCTATAAACTTTCACGCAATATATGAGCGTGAGCCATGGACATAGCACTATAGGTGGAATAGAATAAAATGAGGGGGGTTATGTGGAGAAGACAAAAAAGGAGAAAGTATCACATCAACGAGGCTAATCAATGGGCTAGGGAGATGCCCACCGATTGATGTTAATGCAAGGAGAAGGGATTGCCATGCAATGGATGCACTAGAGCTATAAATGTATGAAAGCTCAACAAAAGAAACTAGTGGGTGTGCATCCAAATTGCTTGCTCACGAAGACCTAGGGCACTTGAGGAGGCCCATTGTTGGAATATACAAGCCAAGTTCTATAATGAAAAATTCCCACTAGTATATGAAAGTGATAACATGAGAGACTCTCTACTATGAAGATCATGGTGATACTTTGAAGCACAAGTGTGGCAAAGGATAGTAACATTGTCCCTTCTCTCTTTTTCTCTCATTTTCTCTCTCTTTTTTGGGCCTTTTCTCTTTTTTATGGCCTTTCTCTTTTTTTGGGCCTTCTCTTTTTTTATGGCCTTTCTTCTCTTTTTTTATATTCCTCACTTGGGACAATGCTCTAGAAAATGGTGATCATCACACTTCTATTTATTTACAACTCAATGATTACAATTCGATACTAGAACAAAAGATGACTCTATATGAATGCCTCCGGCGGTGTACCGGGATATGCAATGAACCAAGAGTGACATGTATGAAAGAATTATGAACGGTGGCTTTGCCACAAATACTATGTCAACTACATGACCATGCTAAGCAATATGAAAATGATGAATGTGTCATGATGAACGGAATGATGGAAAGTTGCATGTCAATATATCTCGGAATGGCTATGGAAATGCCATAATAGGTAGGTATGGTGGCTGTTTTGAGGAAGATATAAGGAGGTTTATGTGTGAAAGAGCGTATCATATCATGGGGTTTGGATGCACCGCGAAGTTTGCGCCAACTCTCAATGTGAGAAAGGGCAATGCGCGGTACCGAAGAGGCTAGCAAGGATGGAAGGGTGAGAGTGCGTATAATCCATGGACTCAACATTAGTCATAAAGAACTCACATACTTATTGCAAAAATCTACAAGTCATCAAAAACCTCGGTACTACGCGCATGCTCCTAGGGGATAGATTGGTAGGAAAAGACCATCGCTCGTCCCCGACCGCCACTCATAAGGAAGACAATCAAATAACACCTCATGTTTCAAATATGTTGCATAACATTTACCATACGTGCATGCTACGGGACTTGCAAACCTCAACACAATATTTCTCAATTTCACAACTACTCAACTAGCACGACTTTGATATTATTACCTCCATGTCTCAAAACAATCATCAAGCATCAAACTTCTCTTAGTATTCAACACACTCATAAGAAAGTTTTATTATTAATCTTGCATACCAAGCATATTAGGATTTTAAGAAAATTACCATGCTATTAAGACTCTCAAAATAATCTAAGTTAAGTATGAGAGATCAATAGTTTCTATAAAACAAATCCACCACCGTGCTCTAGAAGATATAAGTGAAGCACTAGAGCAAAATTATATAACTCAAAAGATATAAGCGAAGCACATAGAGTATTCTAACAAATTCTAAATCACGTATGGCTCTCTCAAAAGGTGTCTACCGAAAGGATGATTGTGGTAAAATAACAAGCAACGACTCAAATCATACAAGACGCTCCAAGCAAAACACATATCATGTGGCGAATAAAAATATAGCTCCAAGTAAAGTTACCGATAGAAGTAGACGAAAGAGGTGATGCCTTCCGGGGCATCCCCAAGCTTTGGCTTTTAGGTGTACTTAGATTATCTTGGGGGTGCCATGGGAATCCCCAAGCTTAGGCTCTTGCCACTCCTTGTTCCATAATCCATCAAATCTTTACCCAAAACTTGAAAACTTCACAACACAAAACTTAAAGTAGAAAATCTCGTGAGCTCCGTTAGCGAAAGAAAACAAAACACCACTTCAAGGTACTGTAATGAACTAATTATTTATTTATATTGGTGTTATACCTACTGTATTCCAACTTCTCTATGGTTCATAAACTATTTTGCTAGCCATTGAATCATCAAAATAAGCAAACAACACACGGAAAACAGAATCTGTCAAAAACAGAACAGTCTGTAGTAATCTGTATCTAGCGCAAGATCTGGAACCCCAAAAATTCTAAAATAAATTGCTGGACGTGAGGAATTTATCTATTAATCATCTTAAAAAATAATTAACTAAATAGCACTTTCCAAATAAAAATGACAGCAGTTCTCGTGAGCGCTAAAGTTTCTGTTTTTTACAGCAAGTTCAACAAGACTTTCCCCAAGTCCTCCCAACGGTTCTACTTGGTACAAACACTAATTAAACACAAAAAACACAACCAAAACAGAGGCTAGATAATTTATTTATTACTAAACAGGAGAAAAAAAGCAAGTAATAAAAATAAAATTGGGTTGCCTCCCAATAAGCGCTATCGTTTAACGCCCCTAGCTAGGCATAACAAGCAAGAATAGATCTATGTATTGCCATAATAGTAAGATAGATTATTAAAACTCATTTCATATTCTCTACGTTCAGCAGCAAGTTTTCTTTGAGGCAAGCGAAAGTAATCAAAACGGCTAAATTTATTGGGACAAAAGTCTCCAAGATCAACCTTGGGAGGTATAGGTTCCTCGTTCGGTCCTTCATATTGCACAACCAATTCATCATTATAAGCATTCTTTTGACAGAACTTTGTGAGCCTATATTCAAGAGAATATCCCAATTCATTATTTCAAATAGCCAAATCATCATTAAGTTCAGAAATTCTATCAACTAAAACATTGGTAGGCACCCTTTTTCTAAGATTTTCATTGAAAGCAATATAGTCTAGAGATTGAAAACGCATTATTTCTTCTTGATCAAAGAGGATGGCCTCTTTGGGAGGACGGAAAGCATCCACCCTATAATGCGCAAAGATTTCTTTGGCCTCTTCTATTATGAATCGAAACTCATGAGCCGAAAAGATAGTAATGACACGCTTAACAGAAGAATGCTCAATATTAGAAAATTCTAGGAAAATCCTTTGTATGGAAGGATGCATGTGCATGAATTGCCTTTCAAGTACAACTATAAGCATGGCAATAGCGTCCGCAAGACTACTAGTTCTAAGAAGGATAGAACTACGCATAGAGGGTAAAGCACTGGCACAAGTAAAGAAATCTTGAATAACTCCTTCTCCAATAATATTACCACTACCAACACAGAATCTTTTTATATGTGAGATAGTGGGTTCTTTAGTAGGAGCATCAAAATTATTATCGACAATAGTATCCCCAATTTCAGACATAGAGGCAGAAGGTAAAGAACTAGCCATAACGACAAGCAAACAAACTAACACACAAGCAAACAGAAAGCAAGCGGGCAAAAAGAGGCAAATAGAGGGAGGATAGAGAGAGAGAGAGGGCAAATAAAACGGCAAGGGAGAAGTGAGGGGGAGAGGAAAACGAGAGGAAAATGACAAATAATGTAATGCGGGAGATAAGGGTATGTGATGGGTACTTGGTATGTTGACTTTTGCGTAGACCTCCCTGGCAACGGCGCCAGAAATCCTTCTTGCTACCTCTTTTAGCGCTGCGTTGGTTTTCCCCGAAGAGGAAGGGATGATGCAGCAAAGTAGCGTAAGTATTTCCCTCAGTTTTTGAGAAACAAGGTATCAATCTAGTAGGAGGCTACGCGCGAGTCCCTCGCACCTGCACAAAACAAATAAATCCTCGAATCCTCGCAACCAACGCAAATAGGGGTTGTCAATCCCTATAGGGCCACTTACGAGAGTGAGATCTGATATGATAACATAATTTTTTTGGTATTTTTATGATAAAGATGCAAAGTAAAATAAAGGCAATAAACAGTAAATAACTAAGTAGTAGGAGATTGAATATGATAAGAGATAGACCCGGGGGCCATAGGTTTCACTAGTGGCTTCTCTCGAGAGCATAAGTATTCTACGGTGGGTGAACAAATTACTGTTGAGCAATTGACAGAATTGAGATTGACAGAATTGAGCATAGTTTTGAGAATATCTAGGTATGATCATGTATATAGGCATCACGTCCGAGACAAGTAGACCGACTCCTGCCTGCATCTACTACTATTACTCCACTCATCGACCGCTATCCAGCATGCATCTAGAGTATTAAGTTAAAAACAGAGTAACGCCTTAAGCAAGATGACATGATGTAGAGGGATAGACTCATGCAATATGAAGAAAACCCCATCTTGTTATCCTCGATGGCAACAATACAATACGTGCCTTGCTGCCCTTACTGTCACCGGGAAAGGACACGGCAAGATTGAACCCAAAGCTAAGAACTTCTCCCATTGCAAGAAATATCAAACTAGTAGGCCAAACCAAACTGATAATTCGAAGAGATTTGCAAAGATAACCAATCATACATAAAAGAATTCAGAGAAGATTCAAATATTATTCATAGATAGACTTCATCATAAACCCACAATTCATCGATCTCAACAAACACACCGCAGAAAGAAGATTACATCGAATAGATCTCCACAAGAGAGGGGGAGAACATTGTATTGAGATCCAAAAAGAGAGAAGAAGCCATCTAGCTACTAACTATGGACCCGTAGGGCTGAGGTAAACTACTCACACTTCATCGGAGGGGCTATGGTGTTGATGTAGAAGCCCTCCGTGATCGATGCCCCCTCCGGCGGAGCTCCAGAACAGGCCCCAAGATGGGATCTCATGGATACAGAAAGTTATGGCGGTGGAATTAGGGTTTTGGCTCCGTATCTGATCGTTTGGGGGTACGTGGCTATATATAGGAGGAAGAAGTACGTCGATGGAGCAACAGGGGGCCCACGAGGTTGGAGGGCGCGCCTGGGGGGGGGGGTAGGCGCACCCCCTACCTCGTGGCCTCCTGTTACGTGTCTTGACATAGGGTCCAAGTCTCCTGAGTTGTATTCGATGAGAAAATCACGTTCCCGAAGGTTTCATTCCGTTTGGACTTCATTTGATATTCCTTTTCTTCAAAACCCTAAAACAGGCAAAAAAACATCAATTCTGGGCCGGGCCTCCGGTTAATAGGTTAGTCCCAAAAATAATATAGAAGTGGATAATAAAGCCCAATAATGTCCAAAACAATAGATAATATAGCATGGAGCAATAAAAAATTATAGATACGTTGGAGACGTATTAGCCACCGTTTGAGAAATGCTACTGTCTTGCTTTCTTTCCCATTTAGATAAGTTTGATGCTTCTTTTTGTTAGCTTCTGTGTCATCCACCGTTATTGACCACTAGTTGTTTCCTTTGCACCTCTGTGTAAATAGGGTTATCTACTTCACCTGGTTGCTATTGTGACCTTTTGTTGCACTACACAAAACACTTTTGTTTTAAGAGTGTTTTGGGCAATTCAAGCAAAATGTCACATCGACAACGTTGCTTGATTGCTTAATCTTAGTGGAACTGCACAAGAGGAGATCTTACTTCCTATCCGTGTTGGCAAATTTGGTTCAGATCTTCTTCTTGTGAGTTGTTTGAATTCCGTGTCATGAGAGGTCAGTACTAGCCTTCTTTCACATGATTGTACAGTGTGCTTTCATATTTTGCGCTACTTGTACACTAATGTTGCTTGAATTTAGGGAACTGCACAAATGGAGACAAGACTTCTAATCTGTATGTGCATCGTAATATCCCATTGAGGTAAGATAAGGATATTTCACAACTGTTGGCCTGTATTTTGCCACTTCCATCTAAAAATTAACGTCGTTGTTTAGTGCTATACTTGTGCTCCCTAATTGACATGCCAAATCTTACATTGAAGGCGAAGCTTGTCTGTTATTGTACAAAGTGATGAAGGGGAAGAACAAGCGGAAGAAAAAACAAAAATCAACTCCCGGTGCTGTAATGAAGAACTAGTACTGTGATGACACAAGTAATGATATAGTTTTGCATCTTAATTTATTGCTATGGCTGGAACGAGCAATTGTTTTGCCACTGATTTGATGCCACTCTTAATGTAATATGTAATTATCTCTACTTGTGCAAACAAGGATATTCTTTGAAGATACCATATATTTTAGTGGAACTGCACAAGAAGATGTTGGAAACATTAAACTAATCGAGGAGTATACAGTAAGCATGGCAACCACTATAGATAACAACAGATGGTTCCGCAGAAGTGCTTGATCTGTATGCTCTACACAATAAGCCTCCTGACAAAGGTTGGTACTCGCCCATGGATTTCATCCATATGATTGAGCTTTGTCATCTCTATTGGTGTTGTGCTACTGTTTAGATACTTTCATGAGAAAGTGGTATTGTCCTTGAGAAGTGCTTCATTTGTGTTCTTTTATATATTTCCTTTCCTTTTTTTGAGCAAACAGGGATGCTAGCATTTAGTTGGTCTCTTGTCTTTGCACAATAGGATCATCCTCCTCCGAAGAAGAATATGGAGTATGTGAAGTGCGTAGTTCCGATTATGCCCGGATAAAGAAGCCAAGTCTCTCTTCTTAAGAAAGGAGCAGTTGAAGGATGGTTACATTATTTCCCACAAGAACAAACTAACTTCAGCTCAGAAGGACTCACGGATCTCCATCTTTGTTGCTGTGATGGCCAATACAATGTTGTTTCACGATTCTTTCTGGTGAGTTCCCTTTTTTTAAACGTGTGCTCTGCATGGATCATGTAGGTTGACTATTTAAACTGTTAGTTCATAGTACAGATTGCTTTATACTAATCACTTTTTTGTATTTATGCAAACAGGGGTGCTCAGCTTGATTTCAATGGGTACTGCGCAAAATGTTCACGAATAGATCGAATATTCTCGAATCATTCATTTCCACCACAAGAAAGGAGGTGCCGATATGTTTAAGGTGTTGCAACATATAAAGGCGAAATCATACAAGCTACGCACGAATTTGGTTGATTTTGGTGGAACTGCACAAAAAGAATAGCTGGTTTATTTAGCACGAGGCGCCATGTCAATGTCTGAACTGATGGCAAACCCTGCCCATTCCACAATCATAGGCATTTGATATTTTGGAATGGGAAAACCTTGTCAAAGTTTGCTCATTGTTGTATGCAAAACAACATGCATTTGACATTTTGGAATGGGACAACCTTGTGAAACTTTGCTCATTGATGTTAGCAAGAAGACATGCGTTTGATATTTTCGAATGGGATGCCCTTTGCTGTTAGCAGCATCGATCGATTTTTCTTTATTCTTTAGTTATGAAGTAAATATTGGCTCTGACATGTGAATCGCTGAGATGCATAATCATTGATTGTTTTGAATGTTCTCTATGAATTGCAAGGCCTGTGTGTTGATTCCAATGTACATGAACGCTAAATTTTGTACTCCCTCTGTTCCTTTTTTCTTCGCATATTAGATTTCTTTGAAGTCAGTTGATTTTACATTGTGAATGTTGATACTTTTTTCTATAAGATTGGTCAAAGTAGAGATACTTTGACTTCAGACAAAACTTATATGCAGACTAAAAAGGACCGGAGGGAGTACATGTGAAACTGCTGCAAACGAGGTGATCACCCTGGGAATAATGCTAGTACGTATTATTTTGCATGTTCATCCAATGCCAATGATACAAGAATTCAAACAAATTGAACTAAATTCATTCATACACTGCCGGATTTCATATAAACATGCCGGATTTCATTTCATTTCATACATTCTTCAACTAAAAAGGGGTGCGTTGGAGGTATAATTAATTAACCGTAGCACCCGTGTCCGGCTGAGCCGAACAGAAGCTTCTTCTCTAGCGGACTGAGCTTCAGTGACATAACAACAGGTGCAGTTGCATCACTTACATGTGGGCCAGCTGCCTCTTGGGCCCACATGCTAGTGACCCAACTGCACCTGCAGTTAAGTAACTAAAGCAGTGTCCTTGTCCAACATAGCTCTCCGACTGCACGTCGCTACCAATAAGCTAATCGGCCGTCAATGGTCAACCTACCTAGCTTGGCTTCAACCGGACGGTAGCAGCTGTGGCCTTACTTGGCCCCGAGCGGCGGCGACCTACCGTGTTCTACTCTTCCTCGTTTTTGTGTGGCGCGGCCTCGTTAGCAGCGGGGCGGGGCCTCGACGGAGCCGGCGATGTCGTGTGTCTCGTTGCCGGCGGGGCGGCGCCTCGGCGGAGCGAGGGAAATCCTCCCCCTTGTTGCCGGCAGGGTGTGGCCTCGGCTGAGCCGACGATGTCCTCTGCCTTGTTGTTGGCGGGGCAGCGCCTCGGCGGAGAAGGGCCTCCGCCTCAGTGCCGACGGGGTGGGGCCTCGGTGGAGCCGGCGGTGTCCTCTGTCTCGTTGTTGGTGCCACGGGGCCTTGATGGAGTAGGGCCTCCGCCTTGGTGCCAGCGGGGCGGGGCCTCGACAGAGCCGACGGTGTCCTCTGCCTTGTAGTTGGCGCCGTGGGGCCTCGGTTGAGCAGGGCCTCATCGACGCTAGCGGAGCGGGGACTTGTCGGAGCCGACATTGTCCTTTGCCTTGTGCTCGGTCTCGCGAAACAGCGCCTCGCCCGCTTCATCGCCCTCTTTGTAGGCGGCCGCAGCCTCCGCCACCCGCATGCGGTACCACCAGCGGTCGAGGCGGACCTCGCTGGTGGAGCGGTATGAGTCGAGCAACGCCTCCTGCTCCGCCCGCTCCACGGTGATCTGCTCCTCCACCTGCAGGTGCTCCTGGAGGAGATGGTGGTTGTAGGCAGCGTCGGCCTGTGCCTCCCGGAACTTCTCCTCACGCTTCTGCCTCACCGTGTCCATGTATTGGGCATGGGCCTCGCCGATGGTCATGGTGCAATGCACCGGCGAGAATGGCGCGGAGGAGGGGGTTGGCGCCGGATCATCGACTATCATGTTCTCCATTGGGACGTCGTCGTCCTCTGGCTGCCTACCGGCCAGGCAATCGGCAGCAATGGCTGCCATCTCCTTGTGGCCCGTCTTCTGCCCATCTCAAAGAGCGCTGGAGCGCGAGGAAGCCATGGTGGGAAGTAGCAATGTGGACAGGAGAAAGGGAACGGAGGCGGATGACTACGGCTATGGTCGGCGTAGAAGTTTATATAGCAATGGTGGACGGCGGAGCGATGGACGTGTGGCGCCGGAGTAGCCGCCTCGGCAACTGCATATCACTAATGTGGGCGGCAGACGGACGGACAGACGACACTTGTGTCGTTTGAAGGCAGAGCAATCACCTGCACCGAGAAGCGGGCGGGCGGCGCTGACCATTTCAGGCGGAAAGCGCGTGCGGGCGAGGGAGGCGGTCCGGGTGGGCCAGGGCAGTCAGACTCGTGCTTGGCAGCGGGTCGGTCTAGCAGCCAGACATGCTGGCTTGCCAGCGAGCTTGCCGAGCTGAGCGACGACAATCAGAAAATGGACGCAGCTTCCGACCAGGAGCCGGTGCCACTGTCCAAGCCGGTTCATGCCATGTTCACCATAGAGCAGGTGCGGCCCACTTCGACGCCCTAATGGCGGAAGAGCTACCAGCGCAGGAGGACTTGTGCTGCAACCTCCGTCTCCTCAACGAGCACCGGTGAACAAGCGAACGACAATGCCGTCGCGGACATGTGGCCCTATGATCCTGACTTCCCGAATGAGCAGCGGGCGCTGTATTAGACCATCTGTAGGGCCCGCGATGTCCTCTCCATCATCCTTCGAGTTGTTGCGCTCGCCGTGGCGCCGCCGTCTCGCGTTGTCAACATGGTCAACGGCATGAGGAATGAGGAGATGACTTTAATTGGAGAGGATGACAGTGGGGACCCACCAGGGCCATAGCCGCACATACGCAAGTGCCTCCTTATTATATACAACAGTAATATTTTTTTGCTTTCTCCTAGTTTCCTGACATCACGGTCCCACACCATGGTCAACCTATGTAGTCAATAAACGAGAGAGTTGCACAAGGAGCGGCCGATAGCTGGGACCAAGTAGCTCGAGCAGTATTTGTCTTTTTGAGGTGTGAGCACTGCAGAGTTTTTCTTGAGCAATGTTTTCATTGTTGTTCTAAGGAGAGCAGGGTATTAACTGGGCGGGTTGTGGCCCGTCTAGCCTAGGCCAGATATCCAGCCCGGATATTAATTTTTTTCAAGTTGGAAATGGCTAGCCCAGCTATACTTTTTTTGAGGAATACCCACGCAAGGTCAACTTGTTATTCTCCGCCCCGCTGGGTTTCAAATCTTTTCTAGGAGGGATGCATTAGGCTTAATAAGAAAATGAGCTTTAAGAAATAATAAGTGGGATGTAATTATAAACACTGGACAGTAACTATAAAAAATGCACCAAACACGTAATTACTTTATAAAATATTATTTCTGGATTTTGAAAATTTTAATTTCATTAATTGTTGCGCGCGCAATGTTTCGTTGGATTTTTACTTAACACAAATTTATATTGAAATTGTATTTAATCTGGCTAGAAATTTCGGGATAAAAATATTTCGGGTCCCATCAAAATGTGGGAAATTTTATTGAATTCTGTTTTGAACGGTTTGTTGAAATTATTAATCGTTGTCCTAGCTAGAAAATGGACTGTACTTTTAACAAACTGTAAATAGGTTGTAGTAAATTCCATTAGAATATAAAAATGGGCTGTACATTCTTACAAATCTCAAACGGGCTATAAGTTCTCTGCCACACACTTGTGGCCCTACTAAGTTGACGCGTCCCCTAAAAAAATTAGTTGACGCGTATGCAAGGCTTTGTCAACTTATAGTCAACACACAGTTCTAGCAGAAGTGGCCGTTGGATGTCCATCCAACGGATGTCGTGCTTCTTCTTCAATCTCGGATATTCTAGCTTCACCCACCCAAAAAATGATTCCTCCACCTGACATCTGGGGCGCACCGTTTCGGAAGCTGACATTTGGGCCTACTAAGTTGACGTGTACCAAGGGCTTTGTCAACTTAGTCAATATAAACGATTCTAACTGCAGTGACTGTACGATGTCCATCCAACGGCCGTTGTGATTCTTCAACCTCTGGTCTTCTTGCTCCAGCCGCCCAAAGCAGCTCCGGTCGTGCCGCCTGCTCCCACCTCCCGTGGCCGGCCGTGCTACCGCGGAGGCCTCACCTCCCCTACCACTCCCACCGCTGGCCAGGCCCTGCGGCGACGACATCCTCACACCGCAGCCGAACCAATGAACCCTCATACTCCTCTCCGCGTGGGCATCCACTGCTGCGTCTTCCCCGGCTCCACGTCATCCCCTTCCTAGGCCTCACCGTTGTCCACCGCCTTGGTGCTCTCGGCGCGGCGTGGTTAATGTGGTCAACGACCGACTTCCATCGGAAGAGTACTGTACGTGGAGAGGCTGACAGCTGGGTCCACGGCCGCAGCAAGGAAGTGCCTCCTTATTACGCGGAAAATAATTATTCCTCCACCTGACAGCAGGGACCCATCGAACGGGCCACCGTATTTTGTGAAAAAAATGTTTCCCCCCTGACTGCTGGGGCCCACTAGCTACATCTTCACATGCAAGGAAGTGCATCTGTATTATGGGCAAAAATAATGATTCGCCCCCCTGACTGCTCAGACCCACCAGCTACATCTTCGCATGCAAGGAAGTGCCTGACAGTCGGGACCCACCTGGTCGAAGCGTACGTAGCTTTGTCATTCTAGTCGCGAACGTGTACGTATATACTAGTCGATGTAGAGGCGCGCACGTGTCGTAGTAGAGGCGTGCACGTAGCATGTACACGTACGTACATCGGCCAGGGTGCAAGAAAGAAAATACGGCCTCGTACGTACATACGAGCAGGGTCTCGAACGCCTACTCGCGCATACGTACAACCAAGGCTCTTCTACATGGCTGGGTCGGAACGGAGAAGCTGCGCCGTCGTCGTGTTCATGGGGAGGCAACAGAATGTGTCAGGGGTATATACCCCGCGGTATGACCCGGCCGGAATCATGACCCGGCCGTGCTTGGAGACTCACTGGCGATCCGCCCGGACATGGTGGTTTACATGTAACCCGCTTGGACATTGTGACTCATTGGAGACCCGGCGGGCGGATCAGACGGATGACAAGGCTCAAGGCCCAGCAGGCCGACTTATATTCTGGTGGGCCGGCTTAAGAGGAAAGGGATGACGGATATTTCCTTTACGAGGAAGCAAGACCCGGACTTGTATTCAACTTGTAAGAAAGGATAGACTAGTACTAGTCCTACTAGGACTCCACATATAACCCGCCCCTTCAACATATATAAGGAGGGGCAGGGCTCCCCAAAGAGAGACAGAAAAATAATCTCTAGGGCTAGACACAAACAGGGAGCCGGCTTATGCGGTGACTCTCTCGTGATTATAATGAGACCTAGCCACAAACAACATGTAGGGTTGTTACCGGATGATGTTTCCCGGGGCCCGAAGCTGTCTAAGCCCTTGTCTTGTGTTGCGCCTCTCGATTCCGACCAACCCCTTCAAGCTACCGGAAAGATGCGTTAGCCTCACGACTAAGTCCTCACACTAGGACATCTGCCGTGACAATTACACGACAGAATGTGTCTTGTTCATTGGGAGGCAACGGAACGCGTGCTGTTCATCGGGAGCCAACCAGGTTGGATGGAACAGCCGATGGAAACGAGGCCTGGCGTACCGCAGAACGAAGGAAACGGCCTTGTGTTCGACCGGCCACGGTCGAAACGGGATCTTGTTCATCGAGAGGGGTCTGGCGTACCACAAAATGGAGGAAACATACTTCTATTGGACCTCCTACGGTCGAAACGGGGTCCTGTTAACTGGGAGGGGTGTGGCGTACCGCAAAACAGAGGAAACGGACTTGTGTTGGAGCGCTACGGTCGAAACAGGGGTCCAGTCCATCGGGAGGGGTGTGGCGTACCGCAAAACGGGACTCCATGGGATACTATTCATCTCCACCGTCGACCTCCCCCAGCCTCCACAGGGTACTGTTCATCTACCGTCGACCTCCTCCAGCCTCCACCTGCGACTGTTCATCCATGGGCTCCTGTTCATCCAGCCTCCACCAGCCACTGTTCAACCAGCCCTCTCCACGGGGTCCTGTTCAACCACCCCTCCATGGGCTACTATTCATCTAGCCCTCCACCGGCTACTGTTCAACCAGCCCTCCACCGGCTACTGTTCAACCAGCCCTCGACGGGGTCTTGTTCATCCAGCCCTCCACGGGGTCCTGTTCGTCCACCGGCTCGATCGATCGGGGTACTGTTCATCCAGCGGCAACGGCCTCTACTACCATGGGTTCCTGTTCATCCAACCCCACCGGGAACTGTTCATCCAAACCCACCAACAACGCTCACTGTTCATCCAGAGGCAGCATAGATCGGCTTCAGTCAGCAGCAGTAGCAAAGGAATCGCTCGATCGTGTTCAGTTAAAAGCCATCGATCGATCCCTCGGGTTCTGTAACGCGTAGCCTGCAGTGCAATCGCTCGGATTCAGTTAGAGCCCAACGCCTCGCCCGGGTTCAGTTAGAGCGCAATGCCTCGCACACACATGCGTACGTACGAGAGAAACACGCATCGCTCGGACCCTGGCCACCCACCGTACCGGGAACTCCCAGATATTTTCCACGCCCTCACTTCTACCATGGTTTTTTCCGTCATCGACGGCCCAAAGAATGTCATGCAGTAGCATCTCCGGCCTGCCCAGGATGAAAAGCCCATTTTATGTCATGATTTTTGTCATAGAAGTAGGAGCCCACCACATCTATGATGATACTGGGTTTTGTCACAATTATCGTCATAGAAGTGTCATAAGTACAACAGGAAAAAAATCGTTCGGCCCAAAATGTCACGGATGTGTCTTTTTTTGTAGTGATCCCTTGCATGTTATAGTTCATCACGAAGCTCTTATAGCTTGGTGGCAGTGATTTAAGAACTCTGTCAATGACACTATCATCAGGAAGATTAACTCCCAGCTAAATCAAGTGGTTGTGGTACCCAGACATTCTGAGTATATGTTCACTGAAGAACTATTCTCCTCCATTTTGCAGCTGTAGAACTTATTGGAGACTTCATACCTCTCAATCTGGGCATTTGCTTGAAATATCAACTTCATCTCCTGGAACATCTCATATGCTCCATAACGTTCAAAACGTCATTGAAGTCCCGGTTCTAAGCTATAAAGCATGGCACATGAACTATCGAGTAGTCATCAGCTTTGCTTTGCCAGAAGTTCTTAATATCGTCAGCAACATTTGCAGCAGGCTTGTCACCCAGCGGTGCTTCTAGGACGTAATTCTTCTGTGCAGCAATGAGGATAATCCTCAAGTTATGGACCCAGTCCGTGTAATTGCTACCATCATCTTTCAACTTAGTTTTCTCTAGGAACATATCATAAATAAAATAAGGAAGCTATACGCGAGCAATTGATCTACAACATAGATATGCAAATACTATCAGGACTAAGTTAATGATAAATTTAAGTTCAATTAATCATATTACTTAAGAACTCCCACTTAGATAGACATCCCTCTAGTCATCTAAATGATCACGTGATCCATATCAACTAAACCATGTCCGATCATCATGTGAGATGGAGTAGCTTTCAATGGTGAACATCACTATGTTGATCATATATACTATATGATTCACGTTCGACCTTTCGGTCTCAGTGTTCCGAGGCCATATCTGCATATGCTAGGCTCGTCAAGTTTAACCCGAGTATTCTGCATGTGCAAAACTGGCTTGCACCCGTTGTATGTGAACATAGAGCATATCACACTCGATCATCACGTGGTGTCTCAGCACGAAGAATTGTCGCAACGGTGCATACTCAGGGAGAACACTTATACCTTGAAATTTTAGTAAGGGATCATCTCATAATGCTACCGCAGTACTAAGCAAAATAAGATGCATAAAAGATAAACATCACATGCAATCAAAATATGTGACATGATATGGCCATCATCATCTTGTGCCTTTGATCTCCATCTCCAAAGTACCGCGATGATCTCCATCGTCACCGGCATGACACCATGATCTCCACCATCTTGATCTTTATCAACTATTGCTTTGCAACTATTTCTATCGCATAGCGATAAAGTAAAGCAATTATATGGCGCCTGCATCTTATGCAATAAAGATACATCCATAAGGCTCCTGCCAGTTGCCGATAACTTTAACAAAACATGATCATCTCATACAACAATTTATATAATCACGTCTTGACCATATCACATCACAACATGCCCTGCAAAAACAAGTTAGACGTCCTCTACTTTGTTGTTGCAAGTTTTACGTGGCTGCTACGGGCTAAGCAAGAACCGTTCTTACCTACGCATCAAAAACCACAACGATTTTTCGTCAAGTGTGCTGTTTTAACCTTCAACAAGGATCGGGCATAGTCACACTCGATTCAACTAAATTTGGAGAAACAGACATCCACTAGCCACCTGTGTGCGAAGCATGGCGATAGAACCAGTCTCATGAACGTGGTCATGTAATGTCAGTCTGGGCCGCTTCATCCAACAATACCGCCGAATCAAAGTATGACATGCTGGTAAGCAGTATGACTATTATCACCCACAACTCTTTGTGTTCTACTCGTGCATACAACATCTACGCATAGACCTGGCTCGGATGCCACAGTTGAGGAACACAGTAATTTCAAAAAAATTCCTACAAACATGCAAGATCCATCTAGGTGATGCATAGCAACGAGAGGGGAGAGTGTTGTCCATGTACCCTCGTAGACCGTAAGCGGAAGCGTTATGACAATGCGGTTGATGTACTCGTACGTCTTCACGATCCGAACGATCCTAGCACCAAAGGTATGACACCTTCGCAATCTACACACGTTCAGCTCGGTGATGTCCCATGAACTCTAGATCCAGCTGAGGTCGAGCGAGAGTTTCGTCAGCACGATGGTGTGATGATGGTGATGATGAAGTTACCAACGCAGGGCTTCGCCTAAGCACTAGAACGATATGACCGAGGTGGAAATCTGTGGAAGGGGCACTGCACACGGCTAAACAATGAACTTGTGTGTCTATGGGGTGCCCCTTCCCCCGTATATAACAGAGGGGAGGAGGAGGAGCGCCGGCCACAAGGGGCGCGCCCAAAGGGGGGATTCCTACTCCTAGTAGGAGTAGGTTTCCCCCTTTCCTAGTCCAAGTAGGAGAAGAAGGAAGGAGAGGAGAGGGAGAAGGAAAGAGGGGGGCACTGATGAAGCTATGTACCTAGGGTAGGGTCATGGACCTGACCTAGACATCCTCCCCTAGGACAGCACCCTAAAGCCAGGATCATTCAAAGAGTACCATCATCCACTCGACCATAGACGTTCCACTCGGAAGAATCAATGTCACTCAACCGTCGCAAAAGTCACTCGACGAGCAGAAGAGCTAAAGTCACTCTGCATGAACAACGGTCGAGCATTTACTTGTAGTCTTAATTGTCATTTATAGCACCTAAATACAGGCATTACCGGTAACGTCTCCATCTTTATGTACCTTAAACCCTTTGTAACTGAGGGCGAGAGGGGTCTGGCAAACTCTATATAAGCCACCCCCTCCTCAGGGACAAGGGTTCGCACCCCCTGTAACACACACGCATATAATCCAGTCGACCGCCTCCGGGCTCCAAGACGTAGGGCTGTTACTTCCTCTGAGAAGGGCCTGAACTCGTAAAACTCTCGTGTACAACTCCTCCATAGCTAGGATCTTGCCTCTACATCCCTACCCCCATTCTACTGTCAGACTTAGGACCACGACAGTTGGCGCCCACCTTGGGGCAGGTGTCTTAGTGACTTGTTGGAGAAGTTGCGATTTTCCCGATCCTCATCAACATGGTTTCAGGTGGAGGTTTGGCCGAGGGCCGCGAGATCCGTCTCGGCGCGCTCGTGTTCATCGCCGATGACTCCGCTTGGCTCCAGGAAGCGCCACTTGACGTCAAGGCGCTCCCCATCTGCGGGGCAACGCACTTTCGCGCGTGCATCCGTGGCGTCCTCCTGCGGCAGCCGTCGACTTAGTATCGGTCGGCTCCTGTGCTGACTTCCCTCCCTGCAGCCCGCCGGAGCAAGCGTTCCGGTCGATCGAGGCTCCAGCGGTGGGTGAGGCATGCGGTGGCTCGCCAATCGGCCACCCCCCAAGTCGTGGCAATCGAGCCCGACAAAACTCTCTACGGCCTGTTCGACCTGTCGACCGGCTCCGTAGAGACTGCACCCGAGTGCGACAGCAGCGACCCCGTGGTGGAAGTTTTGATGGTCAATGGACCATGCAGTCCTCCTGGCTTCACTCGTGAAGATGGAGGTGACGGGGGCGGCGATCCGTCGCGTGTTCACGAAGAGTACCACCCCGAACCCCTCTCTTCGCAGCGGAGGGAAGAACTTCGCCGCCGGAATATGGATGCACTTCACACTCCTATCGTTGGAGAAACCCCTGAGGCCCAGGCCTTGGAGGAGGCACGCCTGGCCAACTTGGCTGAGCGCACTTGACTGGAGAACCTCCAGCGCGCACTCGACGAGCGTGCTCAGCAGCATATCCCTGAGTCTAGTCGACGCCATCTTTTTCTGCCTCCGACTCAGGTATACCGAACTCCGATCCAGAATCTCGCAGCTGCGGCCCGAATAGCGGAGTCAATCCAACCTTCCCAGTCAGAAGCTGGTCGAGGTTTGGTGCAGATTCAGGCTTTGCTCTGTGCGGCGGGAGAGCAGAATACAACAGTTTCTCAGTCGCGGAATAGGATCCATAGCAGATCCATGGTTGCAGACACAGTCCAGTCGGCTCACAGCCCGAGATCGCCCCGAGGCATGAAGGACGTGAGGACTGGTGAGATCAGTACAGAAACCGCGAGAAGTATGATCACCGACTCGATCACGATGATCGTTGTTGAGTGCCCACGCCTCCTCCAAGGAGTGGGTCATACGTGCCTCGGCAGCATGATGACAGACGTCCTCACAGTGGTGGGCGAAGGATTCCTGCCGACCCCAGGGAGCCGGGCTTTGATGCGAGATCTATTCTTGTTCAGGATCTGGTCGACAGAAATAGAGCTCACAGAGAAGGTCATGACAGAGATTTCCCAACCAGCAGCAGGGTACATGTCTCAGGTCCAGAGTGTTTCAGCAGAGCCATCAGGGCTGCGGTGATTCCTCCCAACTTCAAGTTGGCGACTGGAATCAGTAAGTTCACTGGCGAGTCCAAGCCTGACACTTGGCTTGAGGATTACCGAGTGGCTGTACAGATTGGTGGTGCCAATGATGAAGTGGCTGATACGTCTCCGTCGTATCTATAATTTTTGATTGTTCCATGCCAATATTCTACAACTTTCATATACTTTTGGCAATTTTTTATACTATTTTTGGGACTAACATATTGATCCAATGCCCAGTGCCAGTTCCTGTTTGTTGCATGTTTTTTGTTTCGCAGAATATCCATATCAAACGGAGTCCAAACGGGATAAAAACTGACGGAGATTTTTTTGTAATATATATGATTTTTGGGAAGAAAAATCCACGCGAGACGATGCCCGAGGTGGCCACGAGGTAGGAGGGCGCGCCTGCCCCCCCAGGTGTGCCCCTGACCCTCGTGGGCCACCCGTAAGGCGGTTGATGCCCTTCTTTCACCGCAAGAAAGCTAATTTCCGGATAGAGATCGTGTCAAAATTTCAGCCCAATCGGAGTTACGGATCTCGGGGAATATAAGAAACGGTGAAAGGGAAGAATCTGGGAACGTAGAAACAGAGAGAGACAGAGAGACAGATCCAATCTCGGAGGGGCTCTCGCCCCTCCCGTGCCATGGAGGCCATGGACCAGAGGGGAAACCCTACTCCCATCTAGGGAGGAGGTCAAGGAAGAAGAAGAAGAAGAAGGAGGGGGGCTCTCTCCCCCTCGCTTCCGGTGGCACCGGAGTGCCACCGGGGGCCATCATCATCACCGCGATCTACACCAACACCTGCGCTATCTTCACCAACATCTCCATCACCTTCCCCCCTCTATCTATAGCGGTCCACTCTCCCGCAACCCGCTGTACCCTCTACTTGAACATGGTGCTTTATTCTTCATATTATTATCCAATGATGTGTTGCCATGCTATGATGTCTGAGTAGATTTTCGTTGTCCTATCGGTGGTTGATGAATTGCTATGATTGATTTAATTTGCTTGTGGTTATGTTGCTGTCCTTTGGTGCCCATCATATGATTGCGCGCGTGGATCACACCCTAGGGTTAGTTGTATGTTGATAGGACTATGTATTGGAGGCAAGAGTGACAGAAGCTTCAACCTAGCATAGAAATTGATGCATACGGGATTGAAGGGGGACCAATATATCTTAATGCTATGGTTGGGTTTTACCTTAATGAACATTAGTAGTTGCGGATGCTTGCTAATAGTTCCAATCATAAGTGCATAGAATTCCAAGTCAGGGATGACATGCTAGCAGTGGCCTCTCCCACATAATACTTGCTATTGGTCTAGTAAAGTAGTCAATTGCTTAGGGGCAATTTCACAACTCCTACCACCACTTTTCCACACTCGCTATATTTACTTTATTGTTTCTTTATCTAAACAGCCCCTACTTTTTATTTACGTACTCTTTATTATCTTGCAAACCTATCCAACAACACCTAGAAAGTACTTCTAGTTTCATACTTGTTCTAGGTAAAGCGAACGTCAAGCGTGCGTAGAGTTGTATCGGTGGTCGATAGAACTTGAGGGAATATTTGTTCTACCTTTAGCTCCTCGTTGGGTTCGACACTCTTACTTATCGAAAACTGTTGCGATCCCCTATACTTGTGGGTTATCAAGAGTGGCCATGAAGCACCTTCCTCTGATGTTGGATGGCTCAGCCAGAGCGTGGCTGAATCAGTTAGCGCCTGGTAGTATTTATACTTGGGAAGATCTTGCCCGAGGATTTGTCCAAACATTTGAAGGTACTTGCAAACGGCCAGCAGGGCTGACAAAATTGTAGTGTTGCGTTCAGAAACCGAATGAAACTTTGAGAGATTATATCCAGAGATGGATCATGTTGCACCACACGGTGGAGAATGTGTCGGATCACCAGGCAATTTGTGCCTTCAAAGAAGGCGTTAAGTATCAGGAGTTGAACCTGAAATTCGGTCGGATGGAGATATGAATCTGACTCGGATGATGGAGATTGCCACCAAGTACGCCAATGGTGAAGAAGAAGACCGACTCCGGAGTGGCAAGCACAAAACAGTCGCCCACGAAACCGGAGGAGGGAACTCCAGTCGGAAGCAGAAGCACAAAGCCGAGCAAGCCGCTCCTGGTGAAGCCTTGGCCGTGACTCAAGGAATGGTTAAAGGAAAACCTAAAGGACCGTGGAACCCCAAGAAAATAAAAGATCAAGATGGAAATGATGTGCTAGATTTACCATGCCACATTCACACCAAAAAGATGAAGAGGGTAATTTCATTTACCCGAAGCATACCACTCGACAGTGTCGACTCCTAATCCAGCAATTCCGAGAGAAACAACCCAAGGAAAAGGAGAAGGAAGCGGACAAAGTTGAGGATGAGGAGGAAGACGATGATGGTTACCCCCACGTCAATTCCACTCTGATGATTTTCGCTGATGTTGAGAGTAAGAGTCGACTGAAAGTCATCAACAGAGAAGTGAACATGGTCGCTCCGGTGACACCCAGTTATTTGAAGTGGTCTCAGACTGCCATTACATTTGACCAGTCCGATCACCCAACGCACATAGCCACCCCTGGCAGGCAAGTGCTGGTGGTCGACCTAGTAGTCGAAGGCACTCGATTGACTAAGGTTCTGATGGATGGTGGCAGTGGGCTGAATATACTATATGCAGAGACGTTGAAAGGAATGGGCATTCTGATGTCCAGACTCACTGAAAGTAATATGAGTTTCCATGGAGTTATTCCTGGCAAGAAGGCTGCGTCACTCGGTCAGATCGCCCTTGATGTAGTTTTCGGTGATTCCAAGAATTATCGCAAGGAAAAGTTGACATTTGAAGTTGTGGATTTCCATAGTGCCTATCATGCTATTCTAGGCAGGCCAGCTTATGCATGTTTTATGGCTCGACCATGTTACGTGTACCTTAAATTGAAGATGCCTGGTCCTAAAGGGGTGATCACTATCACTGGCAGTGGAAAGAAGGCAGAAGAGTGCTTCTAGAAGGGCTCAAAGATCGCCAGTGAACAGATGGCAGTAGTGGAATTGCAGGAATATAAAAAAAAATGCAGATCCGAGTGATTTGTTGCGAGCTAAGAAGCCTTCCACAGATTCAGCATTCCAGCCATCTGGTGAAATGAAGCCGATTCATATTCATCCAACGGATCCCAATGCTGCTCCGACTCACATTTCAACAACACTCGACTCCAAATAGGAAGAAGCGCTCATCCAGTTCCTCCGTGAGAACTGGGACATCTTTGCATGAAAACCTTCTGACATGCCAGGTGTTCCTAGGGGACTGGCTGAGCATCGTTTGCCAGTCGACCCAAAGGTGAAACCAGTGAAAGAACATCTTCGACGGTCCGCCGTACAGTAGAGGAAGGCAATCGGTGAAGAAGTGGCTCGGCTTCTGGCAGCTGAGTTTATCCGAGAGATTTACCACTCCGAGTGGTTAGCTAATGTTGTCATGGTACCAAAGAAGGATGATTCACTTCGCATGTGCATCGACTTCAAACATATCAATCGGTCCTGTGCGAAAGATCTCTTTCCTCTCCCTCGCATCGACCAAATAGTTGACTCGACTGTGGGGTGTGAGCGTTTGTCCTTTCTGGACGCTTATTCCGGGTGTCATCAGTCCGTTTGTATGGACCCCGTGAGATAAAAACAGCTTTCATCACCCCATTTGGGTGCTTCTATTATGTCACTATGCCATTCGTTTTGAAGAACGCCGGAGCCACATTCATGCAGATGATTCAGAAGTGCTTGCTCACTCAGATCAGTCGGAATGTGGAAGCATACATGGATGACATTGTGGTCAAGTCACGTAAAGGTTCTGACCTACTGGCTGACCTTGCTGAAACCTTTGCCAACCTCAGAAGGTATGATATCTAGCTCAATCCATCAAAGTGCATGTTTGGAGTTCCAGGCGGAAAATTACTCGGTTTTCTCGTTTCTGAACGAGGGATCGACTTTAACCCAGAGAAAGTGGGTGCCATACTCCGGATGAAACGCCCTGTGCATGTGCATGATGTCCAGAAGCTTACTGGTTGTTTGGCCGCCCTAAGTCGATTCATTTTCTCGCCTCGGTGAAAAGGCACTGCCTCTTTACCGACTGATGAAGAAGTCAGATAAGTTCGAGTGGACTCCTGAAGCTGATGCAGCATTTGCAGAGCTCAAAGCCCTGCTTTCCACCCAGCTGGTGCTTGCTGCTCCAATCAGCAAAGAGCCTTTACTGCTTTACATTGCAGCCACTGGACAAGTCGTCAGTATAGTACTTGCGGTCGAGCGGGAAGAAGAAGGAAAAGCCTACAAAGTTCAGCGCCCAGTATACTATGTCTCTGAAGTTTTGACTCCATCAAAGCAAAGATATCCACATTATTAGAAGCTTGTTTATGGGATTTATATGACCACGAAGAAGGTTGCAAATTACTTCTCTGATCACTCCATTACAGTCGTCAGCGACGCTCCATTATCAGAGATTCTGAACAACAGAGATGCAACTGGTCGAGTGGCAAAGTGGACGATTGAACTCCTTCCCTTAGATATCAAGTTCGAAGCAAAGAAAAATATCAAGTCCCAAGCAATAGAGGATTTCCTCGCCGAGTGGATTGAACAACAACTACCGACTCAAGTTCACTCGGAGCACTGGACCATGTTCTTTGATGGTTCCAAGATGCTGAATGGTTCCGGTGCTAGGGTGGTACTGGTATCCCCCCGAGGAGACAAGCTCAGATATGTTCTCCAGATTCACTTTGATTCCTCCAATAACGAAGCAGAATATGAAGAACTCTTGTATGGGTTGCGTATGGCCATCTCACTCGGCGTCTGTCGCCTCATGGTCTATGGCGACTCAGATTTGGTAGCCAATCAAGTGATGAAGGAGTGGGACGTCAGAAGCCCAGCCATGACTGGTTACTGCAACGCGGTGAGGAAGTTGAAAAAGAAGTTTGAGGGGTTAGAGCTCCATCATGTACCCCGACTGAAAAATCAAGCAGCAGATGATTTAGCAAAGATAGCCTCCAAGAGAGAAGCTATTCCCAGTAATGTTTTCCTGGAGCATATTCATGCACCTTCAGTTCAAGAAGATCCCTTCGCTGAAGAACCCCCGCAGCCTAAGAGTGCCACAGATTCGACTGAAGTCGAGGTCCCAGCTGTGGTCGACTTGATCATGGAGGTGTTAGTCATCACTCCCGACCGGACGGTGCCATACATTGCATATATCCTTAGGAAAGAGCTCCCAGAGGATGAAGAAGAGGCTCGACAGATCGTCCGTCGATCCAAGGCCTTTACTGTAATAAGAGGACAACTGTTCAGAGAAAGTGCAACTGGAGTCAGCCAGAAATGCATAACGCCAGAAGAAGGTCGAGTGATCCTCCACAACATCCATTCGGGGACCTGTGGTCACCATGCGTCCTCTCAGACCATTGTGGCTAAAGCATACCGAGCTGGATTTTATTGGCCACGAGCAAATGAAATGGCGAAAGATATAGTCGATAGATGTGAAGCCTGCCAGTTCTACTCCAATATGTCGCACAAACCTGCATCAGCCCTTAAGACCATTCCTCTCGTCTGGCCCTTTGCTGTTTGGGGATTGGACATGGTTGGTCCACCGAGGACGGGTAGGAGTGGCTTTACTCATGTGCTTGTAGTAATCGACAAGTTTACCAAATGGATCGAAGCCAAGCCTATTAAGAATCTTGAAGCTAGTACTGCTGTCAGCTTCATCGGAGAGTTGATATTCAGATATGGGGTTCCACACAACATCATCACTGACAACAGATCGAACTTCGATTCTGATGAGTTCAGAACCTTCTGCGTCTCACAAGGCACAGGAGTCGACTATGCTTCAGTCGCCCGTCCCGAGTCGAATGGACAAGCAGAAAGAGCAAACAACCTGATTCTCAAAGGACTGAAACCCCAACTGATGCGAGATCTCAAGCACGCAGCAGGCGCCTGGGTTGATGAACTTCCATCAGTTCTCTGGGGATTGAGGACAACTCCCAATCGGTCGACTAGCCAAACTCCATTCTTCTTGGTCTATGGGGCTGAAGCTGTTCTACCGAGTGACTTGCTTCATAACGCACCACGAGTTGAGCTCTTCTCTGAAGATGAAGCAGAACAAGCTTGGCAAGACGCAGTCGACCTCCTAGAGGAGGAAAGAGAGATGGCCTTGATCCAATCGACCATTTATCAGGAAGACTTGCGTCGATTCCACGCTAGACACGTGAAAGGTCGAGCCTTTCAAGAGGGTGACTTGGTTCTTCGAGTGGATCAGCAGAAGCCACACAAGCTTGCCCCGGCTTGGGAAGGTCCCTTCATTGTCACTAGAGTGCTCCACAATGGAGCATACCACCTTTACGATGTCGAGCATAAGAAGGACGAGCCACAGGCTTGGAATGCGGAGCTGCTCCGCTCCTTTTATACTTAAGTACTCGTTCGAATAAAATGTAATAAGAAATACCTTTGTAATTCGTTTATCAAAGACAAGAGCTTTACAGTCCTCTTGAACGATTGTTGTTGCTTTTATTTGCATCTGAAATCCCCCAGTGGGTGACTTAGCTGTGAGTCCGTTTCGCCTAAGTTCAAAAGAAAATCCTACCGAGTGGTGAGCAAGCCTCTCACTCGGGGGCTTAGCTGCGAATCTGTTTCGCCTAAGTTTAAAGAAAAATCCTACCGAGTGGTGAGCAAGCCTCTCACTCGGGGGCTTAGCTGCAGTCCAGTACTCGCCTAAGTTTGAAAAATCCTACCGAGTGGTGAGCAACCCTCGCACTCAGGGGCTTAGCTGCAGTCCAGTACTCGCCTAAGTTTGTAAAATCCTACCGAGTGATGAGCAAGCCTCTCACTCAGGAGCTTAGCTACAGTCCAGTACTCGCCTAAGTTTAAAAAATCCTACCGAGTGGTGAGCAACCCTCTCACTCAGGGGCTTAGCTGCAGTCTAGTACTCGCCTAAGTTTGTAAAATCCTACCGAGTGGTGAGCAACCCTCTCACTTGGGGGCTTAGCTGTAGTCCAGTACTCACCTAAGTTTAAAAAATCCTACCGAGTGGTGAGCAACCCTCTCACTCGGGGGATTAGCTGCAGTCCAATACTCGCCTAAGTTTGTAAAATGCTATCGAGTGGTGAGCAACCCTCTCACTCGGGGGCTTAGCTGCAGTCTAGTACTCGCCTAAGTTTGTAAAATCCTGCCGAGTGGTGAGCAACCCTCCCACTCGGAGGCTTAGCTGCAGTCCAGTACTCGCCTAAGTTTAAAAAATCCTACCGAGTGGTGAGCAACCCTCTCACTCGGGGGCTTAGCTGCAGCCCAGTACTCGCCCAAGTTAAAAAAATCCTACCGAGTGGTGAGCAACCCTCTCACTCTAGGGCTTAGCTGTAGTCCAGTACTCGCCTAAGTTTGTAAAATCCTACCGAGTGGTGAGCAACCCTCCCACTTGGAGGCTTAGCTGCAGTCCAGTACTCGCCTAAGTTTAAAAAATCCTACCGAGTGGTGAGCAACCCTCTCACTCGGGGGCTTAGCTGCAGCCCAGTACTCGCCCAAGTTAAAAAAATCCTACCGAGTGGTGAGCAACCCTCTCACTCTAGGGCTTAGCTGTAGTCCAGTACTCGCCTAAGTTTGTAAAATCCTACCGAGTGGTGAGCAACCCTCCCACTTGGAGGCTTAGCTGCAGTCCAGTACTCGCCTAAGTTTAAAAAATCCTACCGAGTGGTGAGCAACCCTCTCACTCGGGGGCTTAGCTGCAGTCAAGTACTCGCCTAAGTTTAAAAAATCCTACCGAGTGGTGAGCAACCCTCTCACTCGGGGGCTTAGCTGCAGTACAGTACTTGCCTAAGTTTGTAAAATCCTACCGAGTGGACGACGAGGTACAGGTTCACTACGGCCTTCTACTCCGAGCTATGCCACAAGTACAACGTACGCTCCATCCCTATCCGCAAGGACGACGAGGTGCAGGTCGACCGCGGCCTTCTACTCCGAGCTACGCCTCAAGTACAACGTATGCTCCATCCCCACCCGCAAGGAAAATGAGGTGCAGGTCGACCTTGGCCTTCTACTCCGAGCTACGCCACAAGTACAACATACGCTCCATCCCCATCCACAAGGACGACGGGGTGCAGGTCGACCGCGGCCTTCTTCTCCGAGCTACGCCACAAATACAACATGCGCCCCATCCCTGCCTGCAAAGACGACGAGGCACAAGTCGAGTGAATTCTCCACTTCAGGGCTACATCCCAAAGAGCAAATTCCATGCGAAGGCAAATACAAACATATTCAGAAATAAACCAAGTTCAGATAGATCCACAAAAATTCTAGGCGACGGATCAAAAGTATTCGAGCATCAAGCCCGAAGGAGTTTAATGGTTACAGCAACCACTCGGCATCCCAAGGCAAATTTAAGGCAAGTTTAAATCTCAAAGTTTGTTCATTTGGCAGGAGGAGGGCTGGCAGGTTCAACGAATTCGTCCAAGTTGATTCCATCTGCAATTCGAGTGGCGGCAGCTATGAAAGTCTCCATAAAGGACTGGAAATCGTGCCTTTTAGTGTTGGCAACCTTGATCGCCGCCAGCTTGTCTTCGCGAGCTTCCTTGCAGTGGACTCTTACCAAGGACAACGCCACGTCGGCACCACACCGGGCAGAGGACTTCTTCCATTCTTGCACTCGACCAGGGACCTCATTGAGGTGAGCCATCAGAGACTCGAGGTCATTTTGAAGCGTCGCCCTTGGCCAGAGTGACGAGTCGATCCGTGAAACTACCACCTTCAGACGAGCGAGGTAACTTGTCACACTGGCGACACGAGATTCCAGTCGAAGCACATTCATGGCAGCCTCGTCGTCGACTGGAGAAGCAATAGGGTCCAAACCCCTCTCAATCCGTCTAGTTTCCTCGTCAAAGTTTTGGCAGAATTCTGCAGTCAAAGAGTTAGTGAGTCGACTGGATAGGATTAACTTGCAAGCAGTAAAGCAGTCGGATTAAAAGGAGTACCTTCCAGCATAAGATAGAGCTTCTTGGCAAGAGTTCCCAGATAAGCTTCCACGTCATTCTCTTGCGAGTAGCGGATTCCAGCTTCTCATTCAGAGCCATCTTATCCTTCTTCAGACGAGTTACCTCTCGGTTGGACTCAGTGAGAGAGGACTTCAGCTTGCTTACTTCTTCTTCCAGCACTCCGACCGAAGCCAGCTTCTGGTCTGCAAGAGCAGTCTTATCTTGAGCTTCCTTCTACGCAGCTGCAAGGTCCAGGTCCTTCTTCTCCAGAGCCAACCTCATTTTCTCTGCAAAATAAGCAATCAGATCAAACAAGAGATCGAAGAAACATTTTAAAGGACAATCAACGTGAACAGTCGACAGGCAGTTACCTTCCATACCAGCAGCTTCATCTTGAGGTTTCTTCAACTTTTGTTGGGCTAGCTCCAAGTCGAGGTTGAGTTGCCTCTGCTTCTCCTCAAATTCAGCAAACTTAGAAATGAGAGTACAAGATTTCTGCAGAAGGTAAAAGACATGTCAATCGACAAGATCAAAGATTATTTACTTCCGAGTGAATAAACTTAAAAGTTTACTCAGACCCCAGCCGACTGCCCGCAGTCGACCGCGGTCTCGGGGACTACACCCAGCGGGTGCACTTGGCGTGCCCCCACTGATTCAGACCCTACTCGACCGGTCTGCCTGGGTCGAGTAAAAAAAGAGAGAGAAGAACTATTCAGACCCCAGCCGACTGCCAGTAGTCGACCGTGGTCTCGGGGACTACACCCAGTAGGTGAACTTGATGTGCCCCCACTGGTTCAGATCCCACTCGGCCGGTCCGCCCGGTTCAAGTGGAAGAAAGGAAAGTGAAAAGTACTCAGACCCCAGTCGACTGCCCGTGGTCGACTGCGGTCTCAGGGACTACACCCAGTGGGTGCACTTAGCGTGCCCCCACCGGTTCAGATCCCACTCGCCCAGGCCAAGTGGAGGAGCGCAAATACTAAAGACAACAAAACACCCAGTGGGTGTACAGATTTGATGCAAACAATAAGAGATTGTATGAAAGAAAATATTTCAGGTAGCATATCCTAATAGAACGAGGTCAGTCGAAAGCCAACTTACCTGGACATTGGCCTGAAGAGCTGCGCTGGCCTCGTAAGCAGCCTGGCTGTTCTCGTGCACCGTCTTCATCTGCTCCATCATCACGTTAGCCTGACGGATAGCCTCTGTAGCGGCGTCCGACTGGCTTTCCGGAACATGATAGTTGGTGAAGAAAGGGGCAGACGGCCTAGATGCGGCAGCCTGGAGCTCTGAGGCATGGGGTTGGGCGGCTGAAGGAAACACTGGTACAATCGACGGTGCAGGGCGCTCACTCGACAATGGAACAGCAAAAGTCACAGAGGCCCCACCTGCATCTGCAGGTTGTTGGACAGTTGGTTCCGTCGTCAGTCCCGGCTGAGATGTCTTGCCAGCCGCTACTTTTTTGTTCTTTCTGGGCCTCGGGGCCACATCTTCATCATCGTCCGGAAGCTCGATAACGTTGGGTGGGGCTGCAAATAAATCAATCGACCCCAAGTGAATCGCCAGAATTTGATCGACTAAATAATCAAGAACAAGATCACGAGAATTTTACCTAGGTTGGTGGTAACCGCGTCTTCCATTTCCTCGTCTCGGTATTGGCGGGAAGAAGAAGATTGGGTCAGATGATTACCCAGAGATGGTGGGAATGGTCATTTTGATTCTGGGCAAAGCCTTCGGCGGTTTGGAGGATGTGGCCTTCAATAGTTTCGGCGCAGGAGGCGGCGCAGTCTTGAGCTGTTTCGGTCCCTTCTCAGTCGGCACCGGAGAAGACGTCCGAGGGCGCTTTGAAGACTGCCCAGTCGGTGCGGCCACCAGGTCAGGGGTGTTAGCTGGGTCGTGAGCATGCTTGGACCTCCTTTCCCTGCGAGGAGGCGAGTCGACCTCTTCTTCGTCACTCGGGTCGTCGCTCTCCTCGTCCTCCTCTGCATCCGAGTGCCACCCGCCACTCTCGCCCCCGCTCGCCCCTTCCTCGACATTTTGCTCCTGCACTCCACTGGGCATCGAATACATATCAATAAGAGCCTGAAAAGACAATGAACAAAAGAAAGACAGTTGACCGTTTACATAGTAAATCAAGAAGACACTCGACAATGCAGAATCGTACCTGTTCCGGCTGGCGCGAATGGTCGAATGGAACCACCCTCCTGGACCCCCGGGGATTATCCTTGTTGCCGGTAATACCTCTCAGCCACTTCTCCACTGTGTCCTCACTAACATCCTCCGGGTGGATCTGAGTGATATCTTCGAGTCCCGAGTACATCCACATCGGATGGTCACGAGCTTGGAGTGGTTGGATGCGTCGACTGAGGAAGACCTCCAGCAGGTCCATACCAGTCACTCCGTCACGGACAAGTTGGATGACCCACTCTACCAACACCTTCACCTGCGCCTTCTCTTCCAAGATCACTCTCAAGGAGGAGGGCTTCTCCACTCGAGCAATGGAAAAGGGGGGAAGTCTAGTCGATTGACCCGGGGTCGGCTGGTCCTTGTAGTAAAACCAGGTCGACTGCCAGCCCCGGACCGAGTCCGGTAGGATCATAGCTGGGAAGGTGCTCTTGTTCCTCATTTGGATTCCAAGACCCCCGCACATCTATATCACGTGCGTCCTCTCGTCACTCGGGTTGGCCTTCTTGACCATCTGGGAGTGACATGTGAATATGTGCTTGAAGAGACCCCAGTGCGGTCGGCATCCCTAGAAATTCTCGCACATGGACACGAAAGTAGCAAGGTACACGATGGTGTTTGGAGTAAAGTGGTGGAGTTGAGCCCCGAAGACGTTCAAGAAACCACGAAAGAAAGGGTGGGGAGGCAAAGAAAACCCGCGGTCGACATGAGTGGCGAGGAGAACGCACTCACCCTCCTCCAGCTGCGGCTTAGTCTCGTTCCCCGGGAGCCGCGCCGATTCGTGGAGGATCAGTCCCCCCTCAACCAGATCATCAATGTCATCTTGGCTGATCGTCGAGCGGATCCAGTCGCCCTGGATCCACCCAGGCGGTAGGCCGGACCTCGACAAGGATCCACCCCGGCTGGTCCTCTTCCCTTTCGCCTTCGCCGTCGCCTTCCTTGCACGCTCCAACACCACCATCTTCTCCTTCCCCATGGCTGCGAATCGAGTCCGAGCGGAGCTACGATGCCGAGAGCAGAAGCAGGTGCAGCGGAGAAATCTGAGGAAGAGGAAGGGGAATGAGGGCGCACTGTTCAAAAGCCCCGGTCCGGTGGCTTATATAAGGACACTTCCGAGTGACTGACTTGTAGGCCGGAACGATCTTATCAAATCCCGCAACAGTCGCGCGTGCGATACATGGCAAAAAAGGTGGCACGGGGATCGAGGCGACCTGCCTAATCCATCCCGATTACCGCGGCCTCCCACGCCCGACGCACTTCCCAAAATTCGAATCCCGTGAAATCCGCAGACGGCAGAACAACCCGCTAGACGGAAGATTTGTTCCATATCAACACTCGAAACTTAACAACGAAAGTTCACTCGACAAAACCAAGAATGGATCAAGGCAACTGAACAAGAAGTTGAAGCCATCATGAAGGTTCATTCAACCTCTGGGCGAGATATTCTCAAAGCACAAAGGCTGAATCGGAGGGGTTATCAACTCCTTCTCCACTCGAACCCTGAACCATTCGGGGGCTAATGATGAAGCTATGTACCTAGGGTAGGGTCATGGACCTGACCTAGAAATCCTCCCCGAGGACAACACCCTAAAGCCAGGATCATTCAAAGAGTACCATCATCCACTCGACCATAGACGTTCCACTCGGAAGAATCAATGTCACTCGACCTTCACAAAAGTCAATCGACGGGCAGAAGAGCTAAATTCACTCTGCACGAACAAAGGCCGAGCATTTACTTGTAGGCTTAATTGTCATTTATAGCACCTAAATACAGGCGTTACCAGTAACGTCTCCATCTTTATGTACCTTAAACCCTTTGTAACTGAGGGCGAGAGGGGTCTGGTGAACTCTATATAAGCCACCCCCCTCCTTAGGGACAAGGGTTTGCACCCCCTGTAACACACACGCATATAATCCAGTCGACCGCCTCCGGGCTCCGAGACATAGGGCAGTTACTTCCTCTGAGAAGGGCATGAACTCGTAAAGCTCTCGTGTACAACTCCTCCATAGCTAGGATCTTGCCTCTACATCCCTACCCCCATTCTACTATCAAACTTAGGACCACGACAGGCGCCACCCCCTCCCTAGTCCAATTCGGACCAGCCCATGGGGGGGCGCGCGGCCTCCCCTTGTAGCCCTTCTCTCCTTTCCACTAAGGCCCATGAAGGCCCAATACTTCCCCTCGGCGAATTCCCGTAACTCTCCGGTACTCCAAAAATACCTGAACCACTCGGAACCTTTCCAATGTCCAAATATAGCCTTCCAATATATCGATATTTACGTCTCAACCATTTCGAGACTCCTCGTTATGTCCATTATCTCATCCTGGACTCCGAACAACGTTCGGTACATCAAATCAAATAACTCATAATACAAATCGTCATCGAACGTTAAGCGTGCGGACCCTACGGGTTCGAGAACTATTTAGACATGACCGAGACACATCTCTGGTCAATAACCAATAGCGGAACCTGGATGCTCATATTGGCTCCTACATATTCTATGAAGATCTTTATCGGTCAAACCGCATAACATCATACGTTGTTCCCTTTGTTATCGGTATGTTACTTGCCCGAGATTCGATCGTTGGTATCTCAATACCTAGTTCAATCTCGTTACCGGCTAGTCTGTTTACTCGTTCTGTAATGCATCATCCCGCAAATAACTCATTAGTCACATTGCTTGCAAGGCTTATAGTGATGTGCATTACCGAGAGGGCCCAGAGATACCTCTCCGATACATGGAGTGACAAATCCTAATCTCGATCTATTCCAACTCAACAAACACCATCGGAGTCACCTGTAGAGCATCTTTATAGTCACCCAGTTATGTTGTGACGTTTGATAGCACACTAAGTGTTCCTATGGTATTCGGGAGTTGCATAATCTCATAGTCACAGGAACATGTATAAGTTATGGAGAAAGCAATAGCAATAAAATAAACGATTAGAGAGCTAAGCTAATGGATGGGTCAAGTCAATCACATCATTCTCTAATGATGTGATCCCGTTCATGAAATGACAACTCTTGTCCATGGCTAGGAAACTTAACCATCTTTGATTAACGAGCTAGTCAAGTAGAGTCATACTAGTGACACTCATTTTGTCTATGTATTAACACATGTACTAAGTTTCCGGTTAATACAATTCTAGCATGAATAATAAAAATTTATCATGATATAAGAAAATATAAATAACAACTTTATTATTGCCTCTAGGGAATATTTCCTTCAAGGGTACCAAGGCACCCATGTCTTGGTACACCGACAGGAGCCCCCGGGACTGGGCCACACACGCATGCGAGACGTCGTTGGGCCAGGCCCAAACAGTGCACATGCACACGTGGTAAAGGATAAGTGTCGTAATCTTCTCTTTTACCACGCCCCCACAATGCACATTAAATGCAAAACGCGGGAGAGGTGGATTAAAACAGGTTCTAAGGTAGTGCGCCTAAAAAAGCGCATCCATGTAGGATAGCAAAGAGCTAGCCTCTGCGCCTTCCCCATAAAAAAGAAACCATGGAGGGCACTACTTATTTACCCACTTCTTCTCCAATCTAGCATCTGGCTTCGTCTTATTCCTTGCGTAAGAACAGAGCATTGCTTCTTTCGCCGCCACGCCACACCCTGGTGCCCTTCCAAATCCACCCTCCTGAAGTAATCATGGCACCTAAGAAGGGCCAAAACAATCCGGAGAAGGCAGTCGACCCGGAAGCAGAGGCAAGGAAGTAGGACATGGCGGCGCTGCGGAGGAATAATCTTGTCTTCACGCTGGTGTTGAAGCAAAATGACCTGGTGGAGTGGTACGCATACATGTGGGGGAAGGAAACAACGATTCACACTTCACCCCACATTCTTCCCAGCTCCACAAAATCCGACAAAGATAAATATCCCTTTTTCATCGCATATTTCTATTACAGGCTTGTTCCTCCCTTCTCCGATTTATTTTCTGAGATCATGTACACACACTGGTCCCGCCTCCTTGACTTCACACCAAATGCCATGACCTGCATGTCTGTATTCGCCCATATGTGCGAGAATTTAGTTGGAGTAGTGCCCAACGTAGCCCTCTTCCGCTATTACTTCATTCCACACATCAAAGGAGGCACTCTCTTCAGCAGCGTCACCTACATCCCCAGGAACGGTACCAAGGAGATTTATCCTGAAGGACTTCTGCATCTGAAATGGAATGAGTGGCGGACTGACTGGTGTTGGATCAAGGAGGATAGGTTTCCTGAATTTTGCAAACCCCGGAAGAAGAAGGTGGAGTGCAGCGATGAATGTAGCTAGTTTGATGCTCATGATAAGAAACTCACAATTGCTACCACTCGCATCCTCCGCCTCAGGGCTGTCGGCCTCACCATTGAAATGGTGGGCGCTGATTTCTTTCACCAACGGATTGCGCTCTCTAGAATAAAGGAAGACCAGCATGCTATTTCAAGATAGCCGCATACATCATGAGGTTGCTCATATGACATGGGAACAATTTGACAGTATCGCATCATACATCCCTCTGCCATCAACTCCTTCGTGCCACCGACAAATTTAAGCGGCCGGCAACAGTAGTCCCTTCGTGCAACAACTCCGTCAAAGAGAGCCACCTGAGGATAGAGTGAGGGTGTGGTTTGATACTTTAGTGGAGATAGACATCAGAGAAGAACCAAGCATTATCCGTGCCACTACTGACGAGGAACTGGTTCATATGGCCACCAGGGTGGAAGAAGCATGACTGACTGTAGATGTCGGCGGCACTAGTTCCGTGGCGGGTGAACATGATGAGAAGTTGAAGATGAACCGATTGAGGAGACGCTAGAAGAAGCTACCACCGAACAAGATGAACCTGTCTGGTAGCAAGGCGACAAGGCCATCGAAGAGCTTGCCGGGAAGCAAGGTGACAAAGGCACAAAAGAGCAAGTGCACAGGGAGCCCCAGGTCCGGCAAAGAGAGCACGAGTCCTTTGCCGAGCCATCTCCGGAAAACCAGTACATCCTCAATCTTTGGGTGATGAGGTTGTCGACAGGGGAGCGACCGCCAAGGCTGCACAATAACAAGGAGCTTGACGCCACTTTCTCAACTACAACAAGTACGACGGACCTCTGCGAGGCGGCCTACCACACCAAGTGCTAGAGCAGCTGGGTCTTCTCAACCCATCGTACCTATGACAACCAAGCGAGCCAGAACTCCCACTCCGCCTCCCTCATCGAGCGCTGATCCTGAGGGTGTTCGGGACCTCTATGTTCTCAGCGACAAAGAAGAGGAAGAAGAGTATGTGTCTTCAACCATTTACATCAATCCTTGATTTTTTGCTCTTGTTGATCTGATCTACTCCACCTTGACTTGATTTTGTAGCGACGAGAAAAAAATGGCGCAAAGGATGGCGAAGAAGGCGAGGACCACGGTGGGGGACGAACCAACGACAAGCGTGGCACCCGACGCGGATGTGGTGATCATCAGCCCCCAGCACAGGCCCCAGCATGAGGCCATCATCCTCTTCCCTTTGGCAAGTGCTGGTGTTGAAATTGTCATTGCTGACATTGACAATGAAGCAGGAGAAGAGCGTCACGAGGAAGAAGAACGCCCAAAGGCAGATCTTATCATGACCCCTCTGTCAACCACTGCAGCGGAAACCAACTCTCCGGCAAGGAGCTTTACGAACGAGCCCATCCGCACTGATGATGTGTCGGCAAGCGAAGTTGTCGGCAATAAAGTGACGACAATCGAGGTTTCCGAAGAAGAAATTACTCCTCCTCAATGGACCCAGTCCGGTAAGGCTTTCCGTCAAGCAGACTCATTCCGTAGCCTTTTTTGTTTTCTTGTACTTGATTTGGAATCTTGAATTCCTTTTCTTCTCCATTCTTTTAGATCCACCTCTGACTGATGATATGGATGTCGATACCACCATTGAGAGGATCACAATGGACACTACTGATGAAGCCAGCAGGATTGCTGCTAATGAAGCCGCTAGGGTTGATGATGAAGAAGCCACCAAGGCTGACAATGAAGAGGCCGCCAAGAATACTGCCGAGGAGGGCGGCAACAAGAGTGCCGATGCCACTGACGACATTTTTTCTGAGGTGCGCCAAGCGCTGACTTGGCCATGAGGGTGATCATTACCGGCAAGGTGGTTACTGATGATCACGCTTCATCATGTGAAGCGCCTCCATCAAGCAGATATCTGAAAGTTGGTGATAATCTATTCATCAGCATGCCTGGAACATCAAGCATTAGAGCGCTTACTAGAGAAGATGTTTTTGATTATGAGGTCATCACTGCTGCCGAGCTTGAAGTTGTTGATGATCCACGCGTCAGCAGTGATGAATCTAAAGAGCAGCAGCTCCTAAGGCCATGAGTGAGAACTTCCAGAAGCATCAAGCACATTACCGCAGCCGAAGGAGAGCTTGGACACTAGAGTAGCCATTCTTGGTAAGGTGGAAGAGGAGTTCCAGAAGCGTGTGGAGGAGACACAAATCTGGTATTCAGAGGGCCTTCAAGATCTCCACGAATGCCACACCCAACTTTCCATCACCCAAGAGAAGTTCATCTTGGAGAAAGCCGGAGCCGATGATGTCTAGTACACAACCTTCTTCTTGTAGACGTTGTTGGGCCTCCAAGTGTAGAGGTTTGTAGGACAGTAGCAAATTTCCTTCAAGTGGATGACCTAAGGTTTATCAATCCGTGGGAGGCGTAGGATGAAGATGGTCTCTCTCAAACAACCCTGCAACTAAATAACAAAGAGTCTCTGGTGTCCCCAACACAACCAATACAATGGTAAATTATATAGGTGCACTAGTTCGGCGAAGAGATGGTGATACAAGTGCAATATGGACGGTAGATATAGGTTTTTGTAATCTGAAAATATAAAACCAGCAAGGTAACTAATGATAAAAGTGAGCACAAACGGTATTGCAATGCTTTGAAATAAGGCCTAGGGTTCATAATTTCACTAGTGCAAGTTCTCTTAACAATAATAACATAATTGGATCATATAACTATCCCTCAACATGCAACAAAGAGTCACTCCAAAGTCACTAATAGCAAAGAACAAATGAAGAGATTATTGTAGGGTACGAAACCACCTCAAAGTTATTCTTTCTGATCGATCTATTCAAGAGTCCGTAGTAAAATAACACGGAGCTATTCTTTCCATTCAATCTATCCTAGAGTTCGTACTAGAATAACACCTTAAGACACAAATCAACCAAAACCCTAATCTCACCTAGATACTCCAATGTCACCTCAAGTATCCGTGGGTATGATTATACGATATGCATCACACAATCTCAGATTCATCTATTCAACCAACACAAAGAACTTCAAAGAGTGCCCCAAAGTTTCTACCGAGGAGTCAAGACGAAAACGTGTGCCAACCCCTATGCATAAGTTCACGAGGTCACGGTACTCACAAGTTAATCACCAAAACATACATCAAGTGGATCACGTGATATCCCATTGTCACCATAGATAAGCACATGCAAGACATACATCAAGGGTTCTCAAATCCTTAAAGACTCAATCCGATAAGATAACTTCAAAGGGAAAAATCAATCCATTACAAGAAAGTAGATGGGGAGGAACATCATAAGATCCAACTATAATAGCAAAGCTCGCGATACATCAAGATCGTGCGAATCAAGAATACGAGAGAGAGAGAGATCAAACACATAGCTACTGGTACATACCCTCAGCCCCGAGGGTGAAATACTCCCTCCTCATCATGGAGAGTGCCGAGATGATGAAGATGGCCACCAGAGAGGGATCCCCCTCCGACAAGGTGCCAGAACGGGTCTAGAATGGTTTTTGGTGGCTACGGAGGCTTCTGGCAGCGGAACTCCCGATCTAGGTTTCTTTCTGGAAGTTTGGGTATAAATAAGAGGTGTTGGCGTGCCCCCACCCTCGTGGGTGCCTCGGGACTCTTCTGGCCCATCTCCGATACTCCATGTGCTTCTTCTGGTCCAAAAATAATCTTCGTGAAATTTCAGGTCGATTGGACTCCGTTTAGTTTTCCTTTTCTGTAAAACTCAAAAACAAGGAAAAACAAAAACTGGCACTGGGCTCTAGGTTAATAGGTTAGTCCCAAAAATCATATAAAATAGCATATAAATGCATATAAAACATCCAAGGTTGATAATATAATAGCATGGAACAATCAAAAATTATAGATACGTTGGAGATGTATCAGCCGACAAGGCACAAGAGGATGCTGTGCAGAGGAGAGCGGTAGCCGAGGCAAAGTTGAATGAGCGCAAGATTGGCCTTGATGCTCATGAGGAAGAACTTGCCGCACGTGAGGGAGCACTTGCCGCCAAACTCCGCATTAAGCATGATGAAATTCAATGTCTTCTTGCACGGCAGACCCGAGAGCTTGAGCGAAAGAACAAGGATGTGATCAAAGCTCAAGCTGCAGATCACACCAGCAAGATCAAGGAAGCCATCAATGTTGTTGAAGCTGTAGAGGCCACCAGGAATGAGCTAGAGGGCAAGGTACATAAGCTTGAAGGAGATCTTACCACTAACGACAAGGAAGTCTTGGTGCTCAAAGCAGACAGAGAGAAGACAACTCACACCTTGGCGTAGCTGCAAACCTCAATATCTGTCAAGAACAAAGAACTCACCAATGCCAAAGACATCATTGCTGACCACAAGTTGAAGCTGACCACCTTGGAGAAGTCTCTTGAAAGTGCCAAGGAGCATGAATGAATCTTGTCAAAGAACCTCCAGAACAGGAAGGCTTTGTTTGAGAGCGCTGCAAACCTTCAACGAGTACAATGATAACATGAAGCTGTGGACTGATCATCTTGTAGCAACTGCAGAAAGAATCACTGCGCAACTGTCCGTCATGGGCTTGCAGGAGTACCACTACTCCACCAATGAAAGAGACACGGCCAACACCAGGCTCACTTTGTTCTTTGACAGCCTTATCAAAGCGTTGGAGAAGCATCACGAGACTCGAGCTGCACATCTTGCCAGTGAATCCTGCAAGCTTCGCCAGGATGTCCTCTTCAAGGTGCTTGTCAAAGTGGTGCACCGGAACCGAGGCGTTGATATCACCAAAGTGTTCACCAGCCTGCGGAAGGGAGCCGACACCAAAGCTGGCGAAGAGCTTGTCGCGCCCATCACCGACAGGGTTGGCCGGATCCCCAGGAAAAAGGTCTAGCACAAGGACTAGTCTCCTTGTACCTCACACATCTCTATCGTATCTACTTTTCCAAACACATTTGCTCTTTTTTTGGACTCTAATTTTCATGATGTGAATGAAACTAACCTGGACTAACATTATTTTCAGCAGAACTACCATGGTGTTGTTGTTGTTGTTGTTGTTGTGCAGAAATAGAAGTTCTTGGAACTACCATATGGACCCTACTTCCACAGGAGGGTAGGAAAAAAGATGTCATGCAAGTTCTTCTTATAAGCACGTATGACTATATACGAAATACATGCCTGCATTACATTGATGAATTGGAGCTATTGTGTATCGCTATAGGTTGTGACTGTTACATGATGAATGCCATCCAACACAAATATCCATCACTGATCCAATGCCTACGCTTTTTCACATATTAAACTTTGCTAAATTGGTTTCGTTGCTAATGCTATTACAATCACTAAAAAAATTCTACTATTACTGTCACCGCTACTATTGCTACTATTACTATTGTTATCAAACTACCATACTACTATGCTAATAAACACTTCGTTGCAAAAATTTATTTCTCAAGGTGTGGTTGAGTTAACAACTCAACTGCTAATACTTGCAAATATTCTTTGGCTCCCCTTGTGTCGAAATTTGGATTAAATACTACCCTAAAAAACTGTTGCGATCCCATATACTTGTAGCTTAACAAGACCTTTTTGTAGCGCCATTGCCTGGAAGCATAGCTCTACCTGTCGAGTCACTTGGGATTTATATCTGTTGATTGCTATGAAGAATCTGAAAGACACTAGAACCAAGATCGTATCCTCTAATACGAGGGGAGGTAAGGAACTGCCATGTAGCTCTGCACTTGATTCACCTTCTATTTTGAGTAGGCTTGCAACACCACCACCTGCTATTCAATCTGATATGTCCCAAGTAATTGATGATGCTACTTCTACTATGAATGATGCTATTGATGATGCTAGTACTCTACATAATGAAACTGTGCCACTAGGTGAATTTCTTGATGAACAACTCGCTAAAGCTAAAGAACTTGAAACTATTGAAACCGATTAAAATTATGATTCACCTATTAGGCCTAGCTCTCCTAGAATTGAAATGACTAAGATACATGAGGGTCATGTTATGGATGGGGAGATAGCTAGAGAATTTCTTGCATGTAATGAGAGAGATTATGTAAGGCCAAATCATGGTTGATTTTTGAGCATCATATTGACATCATGCATAATATTGATTTCAGCTTGATCTCTCTAGAACCATGGAGATTATATGTTGATGGTTAAATTTGTAGCAATGGCCAAGGTGTTGGTGTTGTTTATATATATCCTTATGGTGCTATTTTGTGAAGCCTCATGCCGCTTAAAATATTTTTGCACAATGATCAAAACCGAATATGCATTGTCATTCGGATTGGAGCTTTGCCTTGCTATAGGTGCTATACATATTGAGGTTACCGGTGATTCGTTACTAGTAGTGCAACAAATATCCAATGGTTATCAATGTTTTGACGAATCATTTTTAGTTTATCTTGAGGTATGTCTAGATGTGAAATTTACCATGGATTGTTTTAAGATTCTTCATATATATCTGGACATGATAATTGGAGAGAGTTGGCATAGCAAGCATTTGGCTACCATGTTGGTCATGGTGTATTGCACATCTATCAATAGCCGATGCTTATTCTTGCCAACATAGGTAAGGCCAAATTGGAGTCCACAACTTCGGCCACTAATGAAATTTTTATGCAGGCGAAAGTAAGGATTGGAGAAAGTTTATTGTTGATTGTCTACAAAATCCTAGCAAAAGGGTGAACAATATGGTTCCGAGGATGACATTGAGATACATATCTATGGAACTTTATCACCGGATTGTTAATGAAGCTGAGAAGGTTTCACCCAAGTTTGCATCAGAAAGTTCACACAAGACATGGCCGATATATGATTATCGCCCTTAGCACAAACATGGCCGATACCTGATTATCGTCCTGAGGAAAATAAATGGGCGATGGAGTGTTGACATCGTCCTTAGAACAAACACAATACAAGTTATTTTTCGGCACACAAGCTTTGGCGAAAAACAGGGGGGCATGTGTTGACACCAGATTTTGGCATGGTCACGAATCAGGGTTCGTATGCAAAAGTTAGAGGCAACACTTCGCGGGCTGGCCCTGAGTGAGAAAGTATTCGGCCTTTGCCGGCTGAATGAAACCTTGCCAGGGTAAAACCTTGATGATGTGAGGGCTTACCGATGTGGAAAGATTGCCAGCCGAGAAGCTTGCCGGCGTGGAAAGCTTGCCGGCGAAGAAGCTTGCCGGTGTGAAATCTTGCCGAGGGAGAAACCTTGCCGAAGAGGAACTCTTGCCGGGGTAGAAACCTTGCCGAGGAGGAACTCTTGCTGGGGTAGAAACCTTGTCGAGCTAGGTAGAACCCTTTCCGGTGTAAAAACCTTGCCGGGGTGAAACCTTGTCGGTGCGGAAAGCTGACCCGGGTGGAAGGCCTGCCGGGGTGGAGGTTGTGATAGTCAATCCGACCAGAAGCTGAAGATGGGTTCAAATGATTATCAAGAAGGACTCAAATGGAGAAGTGATCTACATGAAAGAGTTCCGTATTATTGATATGAACATCATTAAAGTTTGGGTCATCACCGTCCGATTTCATCTCGAAGGCCGAAACTATGCTCGAAGTACCAAGATCTTATATTCAAAGTACAGTTTAGCCGATTAAGACCCCAAGACGACCTCAAATGAAAAAATGATCTACACGGGTTGTCTTCGTCTCATCGAAACGATTGATGATGATATGAAAATCGTCCCAATCCGAGTTCATATGCAAAAGTTAGAGCTATCGGAGTGCAGCCCTGTCACGAGGCGAGATGTGGCGCGCCCCACCAGACATAGGTCTGATGGGTAGCGCGAGCAAACAGGTGTTCTGCGTGACCGTTTTGGCCCAGAAGATGGCCTCAAATCGAAAAACGTTCAACATGAAAGTTGTTCGTCTCGTCGAAACGGTCAATATTGTTTTTGGGCTCGTTTCCATCCGAGATTGTTTACCACCACAAAAAAGACCCGCAAGGTGCAGCCAGTTTAAACCGAACAGTTTTGGAAAGTTCGGACAAAACCAATCCGAATTTGACTAGGGTTTTGGACATGAATCCAAGCCTTTTCCTTGCACGGGAAGTCCAGCGGCCTCTTATATATCTAAGGGATGACGGCCGATTGAACAACACACAATCGATGAAATCATCTACCACTTTTTATCTTTTATCTTTTCTCCCTAACCCTAGTTCTTCTTCTTCCTTGTTCTTCGTCTATTCTTTTCCAGGGCGGCGAACCTCGAGGCCCTAGGGGTGATCAGGTCGACCTAGGGCAGCCCATAGCTATCGCGCGCCCTGACGGGGTCCGTCCCAGGCGTGTGGGGTTTCGGGTCCTCAAAAGCACCCGCCGGATTGCTTGTGTACCGCGCTTCCGGACGGGTCTCCTTCGACATGAGCTGCGGTGCATCACCCCCGGCGTCGAGGGTACACGGTGACGTGTTCGTGTGCGAACACTCTGAAAAATACTTTCATGCTCATAAGAAACAAGCTGCCTTATAGGAAATATTTAACTTTGTGCAAATTGAAGAAGAGAATCTCCCTCAAGCTTGGGGGAGGATTCTCTAGTTACTTAATGCTTTGCCTGATCATCCTCTTAAGAAAAATCAAATACTTGATATCTTTTATAATGTACTAACTGATGCTTCTAGGGACTATCTAGATAGTTGTGCTAGTTATGTTTTTAGGGGATGAACTATTGAAAAGGCTGAAGAATTATTGAATAATATATTGAGAAATGAAAATTATTGGACACTTCCTGAACCATCACTTAAACTAACTCCAAAGAAAAGAGGTATTATATTCCTCAGTCTAGAGGATATGCAAGAGATAAAGAAATCAAAAAGGGTATTAAAGGTGGCGATGTTAAGAATTTACCACCTATTGAAGAAATACATGGACTTGGCATCCCGACACAGGTAGTAAATGTAGATTCTCTTCGTAGATTTTATGAAGGTGATATTCCTTATAAAATGTGCTAGTCAATGCCTGGATGAATTTGATAATTATATTGTTAAGTAAGAACACTTCAACATGTATGTTAAGAATCAATTGAGATAGAATGCTATTTTGTTGATCGCTTAAGTGACTTGATGTTTAGAATTGCTAATGATGTTAAAGGTTTAGGTAAACATGCATTCATGGTTCATACTCAGTTAGAAAAAGTTGCTAAGTCACAAAATGATTTGCTTGATGAGATGAATAATAAAATGAATGATCATGCTATTAGAGTAATGACTAGAGGAGGTAGAATGACTCAGGAACCACTATACCCTGAAGGTCATAATACGTTCATTTTGCATCATGTTTTTCTACTGTTATTTATAAATTTTTATGCATAATAATGCTTTATGGAGTAATTCTAATGCCTTTTCTCTCATAATATGCAAGGTCTACACAAAGAGGGAGAATACCGGCAGCTGGAATTCTAGACTTGGAAAAGCTACTCAAGATACCTACTCTGCACATGTCCAAATAAGCTGAAAATTTACAGAGAATTATTTTGGAATATATGAAAAATGTTGGAGAAAATAACTACCAAGGGGGCCACCTGGTGACCACAAGATACTAGGGCGCGCCAGGCCCCCTAGGCGCACCTGGTGAGTTGTGGTCAGCCCAGCCCACCTCCGGTGCCCATCTTCTGGTACTTAAGATTTTGACCTAGAAAAATAAGGAGATGAATTTTGGGACGGATCGCTGCCGTCTTGAGGTGGAACATGGGCAGGAGCACTTTTGCCCTCCAGCGGAGCGATTCCGCTGGGGGAACTTCCCTCCCGGAGGGGGAAATCGAAGCCATCGTCATCACCAACAACCCTCTCATCTTTGGGAGGCCAATCTCCATCAACATCTTCAACAAGACCATCTCCACTCAAACCCTAGTTCATCTCTTGTGTTCAATCTTTGTACCAAAACCTTAGATTGGTACCCGTGAGTGACTAGTAGTGTTGATTACATCTTGTAGTTGATTACTACATGGTTTATTTGGTGGAAGATTATATGTTCAGATCCATTATGCTTTATACCCCTCTGATCTTGGGCATGATTATTATTTGTGAGTAGTTACTTTTATTCTTGAGGTCATGGGAGAACTCATGTTGCAAGTAATCATGTGAACTTGATATGTGTTCGATATTTTGATGATATGTAGGTGTTGATTCCCTTAGTGGTGTCATGTGAACGTCGACTACATGGCACTTCACCATCCTTGGGTGCAAGCGAATGCATTGTGGAGTAATTATTAGATGATGGGTTGCTAGAGTGTCTGTTGGGGAAACGACACCTATGGCAACACGTGGATCCCTTCTACGGTTTGGCAGGGAAGAGGGGTGCACAAAGAGCATATATAACGATTAACACAAGGGATTTTTACCCAGGTTCGGGCCGCTGAGAAGCATAAAACCATAGTCCTCCTTTTAGTGTATTTGAGTGTTCTTGAGCTTCGGCTAGCTGCTACGCATGCAAACTAGGCCAGAAGTCCAAAAGTCCCTTCCTGCATCGCTCTGGGCCTCCTTTTATACCAAGGGGCGACCATAGTGGCGTACTGGCATATAGGAGGTGTAAAGTAGCTACACTGTACATGCTTATCACCGACGTCTTGGGACAAATGCATTAAATGCGCTGGTTACGTGCCCCTAACTTTATCGGGGACGGAAATGGAGCCTGTACCATCCATCGCTGCCTCACCCCGTCTTGACACACACCCAAGATGTCAAGCCATGCAATGCCAAGTTGACTGGCTAGCCGCTGCGCTGGAGTGATGGCAGGATCTTCACGAAGATCTGCATGCCACGACGCAGGTGCTTCCCTAACAGGCAGGTTGGTTGCTGTGCTGGAGCAATGACAAGGTGGCAGAACCTTGCCGCACGTGAGTCTTGCCACAACCTTGCAAACGTCCCCGGCAAGGACCTTGCTGAGGGGCCTCACAAGCGTCCCTGACAAGAGCCTTGCTGGGAACTTTTCCTACTAGTCTTCACAAAGATCTGCATGCCACCACGCAGACGCCCTTGGATCTTGGTCTTGACATTGTCGATGGTGTCAGAGCTCTCAACCTCAAGGGTGATGGTCTTGCTGGTGCTTCGCAAACTATCATGACAAGGATCTTGTCGGGGCTTCGCGAGCCATTCTGGCAAGAATAGTGCCGGGGGCCCAGCTTGTCTTCTGCTCTCTGATTACTGGCTCAGATGCCGTCTTGTATTTCGCCTCCAGCTGCCCCCGTACAGCCTTGCCGCGGGTGCGGCTGCAACTGCCCATGCACAAGTAAGGGGTACCAAAGGGCCCAAACTTTAGTACCCCGACAGGAGCCCCCGGGCCTGGGCCACACATGCGGGTGCGACGCGTTGTTGGGCTAGGCCCAAACATTGCACGAGCACACGTGGCAGGGGTTAACTGTTGTAATCATCTCGTATGTTGTGCGTGGAACGGTCACAGCAGTAGCACGCCTGCAAAAAGGCCTTCACATCAAACAGTAAAGAGGCTGCCCCACGTCTTCCCCATAAAAAGAGGAATCCGTAGGGGCACTGCTCATTTACCCCTTCGCCCTTTCCAATCTAGGAACCACCATCGTCTTCCTCCTCAAGCCTGAACAGCGCCTCCTCATCCATTCGCCGCGCCTGCGCTCCTACCATCCTCGGCCTCCCACTCCCCTCGAGTCTCTCATGGCGCCCAAGTCGAGCAAGGGCAAGGAGGTACCCATAGTGAGCGAGCCCAAAGAGGTGCCAGAGAGCGAGTTGGTGAAGATGCGGAGGGAGAATGTCGTCTTCGCCCCGACGCTTGATGTGCGCACTCTGAAGGGGTGGTATCTGTGCATGTGGGGGAGAGCGACGACGGGGCACCCTGCTATCCGCGTCATCCTAGCTTCTCACACCGAGCCCGCCCCAGATAAATCCCCTTTCTTCGTTTATTACTTCTACTACAGGCTATGCCCCCCATTTTCGGATTTCTTCATCAACATCATGTACACATTCAGCTTCCATATCTTGGACTTCACGCCAAATGTTGTGGCGTGTATGGCCACCTTCGCCGACCTCTGTGAGAACTTCGTCAGGGTGGTCCCCAATACGGCTCTCTTCCGCCATTACTTTGTCCCCCGCATCCAGCTAGGAGGGGCCCTTTCGAGCTGCGTCACATGGATCCCGAGGGCATTGAGCAAGAAGACGTACCCAGACGGGGACCACCGCGATAAGTGGGATGAATGGTGGGGCAAGTGGTACTGGATCATGGACAAGGACCCGCAGCCGTTTTGTATGCCCTGGAAGATGAAACTGGTCCGTGGCGGCGGTTGGGGCGACCTCGACCCTCAAGATGGGAAGCTCACAGTTGCAACCACTAGGATCCATTGCCTCCAGGCTGCTGGGCTCACAATCGAGATGATTGGGGCTGACTTCTTGCGCCGCTGCAGAACAAGGGGAGGCCAGCTTGGGAGTACCGGAATGCGGCAGACATCATGAGGCTACGCCCCGCCCTGAACAACAACCTGACGATCATGCAACATGCGGCTCTCTGCCAAAAGTTGTTCCACCTCAAGTCCGACAAGACCGACAAGCCGCTTAGGTTTTCGGCGGGCGTGATCCCCTTGTGCAACAACTCTGCCCTGACCTCAATCGTTGCCATGATGCCGGTGTTCAATGCCCATGGCCTTGATCAGACCTGGGACGAGCTAGACGTGGAGCAGGTGCAAGAGTTCTTTGACAACTTGTCGGAGCAGGTGCAAGAAACACAGCTCATCCACCCGCCACCGATGAAGAAGTGGCATACATCACTAGCAACGCGGAGGAGGCAACCCTTGCCGAGGAAGCCGGCAGCAGTGGCTTCATGGAAGACGAAGCCAGCGCAGAGGAGGACTTTGCTGAGTGGGGGGAACCTATCGGAGAGCATAGTGGTGCCACTGCCGGGGGCCCTTCTGCCTAAGAGACAGCCGAAGGGACGACTAAAGAGGCAGCCGAAGAGGAGCCGCATGAGGAGCCCCCAGTCCCAAGGAAGAAGAAACGCGTCCTTCGGCGGGTTGGCTCCGTCGAGCTAGTCCGGCAAGTTTCCTCGTGCGAAGAGGTCCTCTTCAAGGGGGTGGCCGGCAAGGCCGCGCAACGGCAAGAGGTCCAGCCGCAACCCGTGCGCTAGACGAAGCGCACGACCGCTGTAGCAAAGGAAGCAGCAGCCTCCGCCTCCGCCACGGCCAAGCGGCCCAGGTCTTCGTCTCCACTCCCTCGCACGGACACCATAGCATAAGCTGACTTCTACCTCTCGTATTTTAGCCCAAGGAGGGACAAGAGGCCAGAAGAAGAAGAAGAAGACGATTAAGTGTCTTGTCGCTTTCTTCACCCGCTTGAGTCTCTCTTCTGCTTTTGTCTTACCCTCATGTTGGTCTGTCCCTGCAGCGATACAGAAACGTTGGCGCAGAGGATGGCAGAGAAGGCCAAGACCTCAATGGGCAACGAGCCCCGGCAAGCACCGTAGGGGCGCTGGAGACCATCGTCATCAGCCCGGGGCCCGGCCCATGACGCAGCCCCCCGACTCAGCCCCCAGCGTGAGTTCGCTACTCATTTCCCGCTGGCGAGTGTTGGGGTGTACATCTTCACTGCTAACCTTGCCGGGTTCGCAGGAGGAGAACGGCAACAGGAGGAACCACTGAGGGCCACACCCGACATGCCTCCTCCGTCAACTACACCGCCAAGAGAGGGATCCCCAGCAAGGATCTCCACTGACGAGCCCACGCGCGTGGGGGAAGAGCTGGTGAGCATAGGCGCCGACAGCTAAATACCGGCAACAAATGTTGCCGGGGAGTGGGTCACCTCCGAGGCGCTCGTCACATGTATTCCACTTGTTTCCTGGCACTTGTTGTTTTTCCAATATGGTCTTTTTCTCTTTTTTGGCTTGCTTTGAGTTTGAACCTTGGTTTCATCTCATTTCTCCTTCTCGGCTTTCAGATCCCCCCTTGATGGATCGGATGGATGTTGATGCCACCATCGAGGAGACCGCCAAGGATGCTGCCGCCGAAGCCGCCAAAGTCGCTCCTGGCGAGGCCGCCAAGGATGTGCATGAAGAGGCCACTAAGGCAGTCCTGGATTAGGGGGTGTCCGGACAGCCGGACTATATCCTTTGGCCGGACTGTTGGACTATGAAGATACAAGATTGAAGGCTTCGTCCCGTGTCTGGATGGGACTCTCCTTGGCGTGGAAGGCAATCTTGGCAATATGGATATGTAGATCTCCTTCCTTGTAACCGACTCTATGTAACCCTAGGCCCCTCCAGTGTCTATATAAACCGGAGGGTTTAGCCCATAACAACAACAATCATACCATAGGCTAGCTTCTAGGGTTTAGCCTCTTCGATCTCGTGGTAGTTCAACTCTTATAATACTCATATCATCAAGATCAATCAAGCAGGAGTAGGGTTTTACCTCCATCGAGAGGGCCCGAACCTGGGTAAAAACATCGTGTCCCCCGTCTCCTGTTACCATCTGCCTAGACGCACAGTTCGGGACCCCCTACCCGAGATCCGCCGGTTTGGCCACCGACATTGGTTCTTTCAGTGAGAGTTCCTCTGTGTCGTCATCGTTAGGCTTGATGGCTCCTTCGATCATCGATAGCGATGCAGTCCAGGGTGAGACTTTTCTCCCCGGACAGATCTTCGTATTCGGCGGCTTCGCACTGCGGGCCAACTCGCTTGGCCACCTGGAGCAGATCGAGAGTTACGCCCCTGGCCACCAGGTCAGGTTTGGAATCTTAAACTACACAGCCGACATCCACGGAGACTTGATCTTCGACGGATTCGAGCCCGTGCCGAGTGCGCCGCACGGTCACGATGAGCATGATTTAGCTCTACCATCGGACAGTGTTCAGAAGACCGCATCGGCAACCGCTCCGACCCTCAATTCGGAGCCAATTGCGCCATCCATGGACGGGTGGATAGACCCCGCCACGGAGGCCTCACTCTCAAGAGCGATAGAGCCGGATACTGACTTCCCCCTCATGAGAGCCGTGTTGCTGAACCACTGGATTCATCCTCGGCCACGGACTTCGAGCTGCTCATATCCGTGACCGTCGAGTCCGACTGGGCACCGATCATGGAGTTCACCTCCACGGATATATTTCAGCAATCACCTTTTGGTGATGTGCTAAATTCATTAAGGTCTCTCTCCCTGTCAGGAGAACCTTGGCCGAACTATGTCCGGCTCGAATGGGATGCGGACAACGAAGAAATTCGCCGCCCACCCACCACCCACTTAGTAGCCACTGTCGACGACTTAACCGACATGCTCGACTTCGGCTCCGAGGACTTCGACGGTATGGACGACGAAGCCGGAGACGAACCAGAACCACCGCCCACAAGGCGCTGGACCACTACTTCATCACATGACGTATACATGGTGGACACGCCCAACAAAGCCAATGGCGACAAGAAAGCGGAGGATGACCCCTCCAAGAAGCAACCCAAGCACCGACATCAGCGGCGTCTCCCTAAGTCCCGCCATAGCAAAAGCAGCGATAACGATAGTCCACGTGACTCCGGAAAAGACGAAACCTGCACCACCCCGGTGGCAGAAGACGATCAAGATGCAAACAACAAACATAGTACGGATCCGACGTCCAAACACGATGACGCCAAAGATAAGCATCATCAATCCCCATCTAGGGCAGAAAATAGTACGGACGATGATGCACCCATCATCCTAGAAACACACTTGGAGCAAGAGAACCTCCGCAGAAGGCTTACTGCCACAGCGAGAAGCCTGAAGAAACAGAAGCAAAGGCTCAAGGTCGCACAAGATACACTCAATAGAAAGTGGAACAAAGTAACAAAGTATGGTAGAAGCTACCACCCAAATAGCTATCCAAAGCGCAAGCCATTACCGGAATTCGACGATGAGGCCTTAGAGCCCATACAGCCGATAAGTGATACGGCCAACTGGCCGGATCCACAACTATGTGAACGCGATAGAGCGACTAACAAAGTCACGCATAAGTCAACACACGTTATACGTGAGAACTTGCGTCAAAAATCCGATGTGACCAGATCTATCTATGGATCTAGGAAGTGCGCTACGGTACACAACTAGCACCGAATACTACAACTGTCCGAACACTATGGCACACCCCAATACAGGGGTGCTGCACACCCACTATGTTTCACTGATGAGGTGCTGGATCACGAATTCCTAGAAGGATTCAAACCAGTGAACATAGAGGCGTACGACGGAACCACAGACCCTGGAGTCTGGATTGAGGACTTCATCCTCCATATTCATATGGCTCGTGGAGACGATCTCCATGCTATTAAATACTTGCCCCTCAAGCTTAAAGGGCCAGCTAGGCACTGGCTGAAAAGCCTCCCCGAAAACTCAATTGGAAGTTGGGAGGAGCTCGAGGACGCTTTTCGGGCAAATTTTCAAGGCACCTATGTCCGACCTCCGGATGCAGACGATTTCAGTCATATAACTCAACAGCCCGGAGAGTCAGCCCGAAAGCTTTGGAACATGTTTCTCACTAAAAAGAACCAAATAGTCGACTGTCCGGACGCCGAAGCCTTAGCAGCTTTCAAGCACAGCGTTCGAGACGAATGGCTTGCCAGACACCTCGGCTAAGAAAAGCCGAGAGCAATGGCAGAATTAACAAGCCTCATGACCCGCTTTTGCGCGGGCGAGGACAGCTGGTTAGCACGATGTAGCACCAGCGACCCAAGTACATTCGAAGTCAGGGACGGAAACGGGAAGCCACGACGCAAAAACAAGCGCCGGAATAAAGAAGACAATCCGAAGAGCACGGTGGTAAACGCCGGATTCAGAAGCTCTTGGCCAGGTCAGCAAAAGCTGCCCTCCAAAGGCAACAGAGACGAACTGTCCAGCCTGAACAAGATTCTAGGCAAACCATATCAGATCCACAGCACCCCCAATAAACCTGCAAACCATACCCACAGAGAATGTTGGGTCTTCAAGCAGTCCGGAAAACTTAACGCCGAACACAAGGGGCAGGATACACCAAGCGAGGACGAGGACGAGCCTCGCAAGCAAAGCACTGGGGAACAAAAGAAATTCCCACCAGAAGTCAAAACAGTAAACGTGTTACACGTGATGAAGGGGAGAAACAAAGCGGCACTCCTAGAGACACATGCCCCAGGGCCTATCATCGCGGAGTTCTACCACTGGTCGTCCAAACCGATCACCTTTGACCATCGGGATTACTCGGCAAGTATCCGGCATGCAGGATAGGCTGCCTTGGTGTTAGACCCGATAATTAACGGATACCACTTCACACGAGTCCTGATGGATGGCGGCGGTAGTTTAAACCTGATATATCAGGACACAGTCCGCAAAATGGGGATATACCCAACAAAAATCAGCCATAGCAATACTACCTTTAAAGGAGTAACGCCAGACCCAGAAGCCCATTGCACGGGCTCCCTGCTACTAGAGGTTATATTCGGCTTTCCCGATAGCTTCCGCAACGAAAAGTTAACCTTCCACATCGCTCCGTTCCAAAGTGGCTATCAAGCACTACTCGGACGCGAAGCTTTTGCTCGCTTTAACGCAATACCGCATTAGGCTTCTCTCATGCTTAAGATGCCCAGTCCATGTGGCATCATTACAGTAAATGGAAATATTGAGTGCTCCTTGCGCGTGGAAGACCGTGCGGCTGCCTTGGCAGCCGCACAGTAGACGGCCTCACCAACTAGAGCATCTGACAGGTCGTTAAGACCACGGACACGGTTAGACGAGTCCGGTGCAGCTATATATAATTGATACATGTTTGATGGCTATACCCCTATAACAATACAAGGGGCTCAACGCGTGTAAACAAGTGACAATTAGGCTCAACTTTACTCATCTTGAACTGTATATGGTTTAACCTACCTTTTACACGACAACTTTTCAACTAAGTTCCTCTCTTTTACAGATGACCATCGTGCTACACCCGTCCAGGATACGGCACAAAGGAGACACAGGCGCAGACGTGCAGCAGGGACCCGTTCCAAGGATTCTTTTTAGATTAAGACCCTGCGTAAACCTTTTTTACTGTCTCTTGTTGACACACATCCCCCGGATTCTTAGTACAATTGAGAAGGATGCTGACGTATTGGCATGTGGCCACATCAGAATATTGCATGTACCTAGACACCAGGGGCTTACTACAAAGGGCACTGTTTTGCCCGGTTTACATCATAAAGACCGAATACCTTAGGGAGTGTTCGGCGTCGCGATTTTGGCCTTATATGCATCAGCTCCGAATCATGTCTTTGGTCAAATGTTGGGTTTGCCCGGCTCCTGTGTTTTGCTGGCTTACGTTTTGCTCTATCGGCTAGGGCGGCACCAGGAGAACTACTGCGATTGTGCCCTGGTTCATCCGGACGAGCACCTCAGTAGAGAAGCCGAAAACTGACTGTCATGATATAGCGTGAGACTGGTCAACCACTCGATGACCTAGAGGAATCTTCGGGATTCCTCCGCCTTAACGAAGGGCCGTTTCCCAGCCAGGCATGTACGCGCCCCGAATTCGGATGAGCGCGGAGCCATAGCCCCACTGTGAAACTCCTCTGGCTAAGTGAAAGTGTTAAAGCATTATAGTCCGATTGCCTAGTTCACTGCGCTATCACCTCCTTAATGGACCAAGACATTGGATAAAGTGTGAACATGCGTCTTCTGCGAACACCCCCGCATTATATGCGTGGGTGCTGAAGCCGACGACTGCCATCTTTCAGGTTATATAGATATATACATAAACGGCCGCACAGGAGGCATCATAGTACTTTCGGGCAGAAGTATAAATACAACCTTGATAAACTCAATAAAACATTGTTTTTACAATGGGAATACATGTCACTCAAACATAATATTCTTCGAGCACTGAGCCTCTATCGAACGAGCACCTTCAAGAACTTCTTCAAAGTAGTGCTCGGCAGCCACTCGGCCTATGGCCGAACCCTGCGCCGCAACAGTGGTGGCATCCATCTCCGCCAAGTATGTTTTGACATGGGCAAGGGCCATCCGCGCACCCTCTACGCACGCCGACCTCTTCATCGCGTTGATGTGCGGCACCGCACCAAGGAACTATTGCACCAAACTAAAATAACTGTTAGGCTTTGGCCTTTCCGGCCATAGATGTTCCACAATAGACCTCATGGCGAGTTCGGACAATCTATTCAGCTCGGCCCATTCGGCCAGCCGATCAGTCAATGTAAGCGGACGCTCTGGAATGTTAAATTGTGACCAGAATAGCTTGTCCACTTCGCAATCTTTTTGATCTCGGAAGTATTCGGCCGCATTGACAGCACTCGCCGCCAAGTCCAGATATGCGTCCGCAGAACTCCACAGCCGGTCCAAAGGGGCGTACCAAGGATCTCCAAACATCCTCCGCAGCATAAAGGGCTTCCCAGCCGCGATATCCCCGGCTTGATGTAACTCCTCCTTCTTCGCTCTCATTGCAGAGCGGGTCTCTTTGGTCGCCATCGTGGCCTTTTCTAGGTCTATTTCCTTTGCCCGGTTTTCTTCTTCAAGAAGTTGGTAACGGTCAGCAACATCTTTTAACTCTACAGCCATCTTGGCTATTTTTTCTTTGCTCTCACAATGCGTGGCCTATTCGGCCCTTAACTCTGTGATCGCCTTTAAAGCGGCCTCATTACTACTCCTTGCTTGCTCCTTGGCTCGGGGAAGTTCCGCCCGAAGGGTCTCCACAGTGGTAGCTCCATCTGCAGTCACAACATATTAAAGATACTGGCATCATGTTGCTCTTATTATGTGACAATCACTAGAAAAATCACTCACCCTGTGCCTCGTCAAGCCGCTTGTTAACAAGCACGATGTCAGCATCTGCCGCATCCAGTTGCCGCCTTAGTTCGGCAAACCCATCAGTCCGGCTAGCCACCGGAGCTTCAATCACCTGCACATAAAGGCGGTCTGGTTATTACCTGGGACTATGATCCTCTGTTTGTTGCCGTTTTCGACGACAACCAGAGTCCCAGGGGCTACTATCTACATGGGGCACATCTAAAAATGTGCGGTATTGTCAAAAATGTACATCATTTCACGTACCTCAAAACCCGTCAGTAGACTCATAAAGGCTTCAAGCAACCCGCTTTCGGCGGATGAAATCCTTCCAATCACCGCACCCATCAACGTGCGGTGCTGTTCTGAGATGGCCGCTTGCTCTAGCAGACCCCTCAGTACGTCCGACCGCACACCAGACGGTGCCGAACTCTTTCGATTGCTCTCTTCAAGAGCCGGATACTGAGGACTTCGAGTGGCCATAGGATTACCTTCTGGCCTTGCCGGATCAGGAGAAACCCTCCGCGACGACACCTCGGGGTTGCCCGCCTCATGAGGCGGTATGGCAGGGGGAGGCGTTTCACTCTCCATCATCTCTAGAAGAAGATCCCCTGAAGACGAGCTCTGCTGAGAAGGGCTAAGATCCGAACTGCAAGATAAATGCTTCAGTTATTTTCCTTAGAAGTAAGGCGAGATATTTTAATTATTAGGTACCCTTTTACTTACAGTTCGGTGGAGGGCTGATCCCCTTGAGGGCATAGTGCGGCCAAGGTAGCCCCCGGGGCAGGACCCTCCGGCGAAGATTTCTTCCCCCGTTTGGAGACCATTGTCTCCGGGTCCTCGGAGGCGGTCCTCTTCCTTCCCTGGGGAGAGGAAGTTTCAGTCCCTCCTCCCCGGCTAACCTCCTTCATGGAGGCGCTAGCCTCCTTGTTCCCCCCTTTATCTTCTCCTGAGGACGCTTGATAAGGTGCGATCTCCAACATCCTGGTTAGCACGGGACTTGGTGATGTCTCAAGGAGGGGGCCGGACACTTGATCAACTTTGCCTTCACTATCCAATCCTGGTCAAAAAGCGGCTTTTTTAGGGCAACGTTGCAATAAATAAACAGACAGTGTGTTTGGATGCGGGGCTACTTACTTGGGTATCCAGGTGATTGCAGCTCAGACCTGCATCCTCAGTGATGTCCGGACACATTATTTGTGGTCCGAAGAACAATTTGTACATCTCTTCGTGCGTCATGCCGAGGAAATGTTGAATAGCTCGCGGTCCTTCCGGGTTGAATTCCCACATGTGAAGGGGCCGACGTTTGCAAGGCTGGATTCGACGAACTAGCATAACTTGCACTACCATAACCAGACTGAAATCTCTCTCAAAGAGATCTCGGATACGGCTTTGCAGTATTGGCACGTCCTTGGCTGGACCCCAGCTCAGCCCCCTGCTAATCCATGACGTCAGTTGTGGTGGGGGGCCTGCGCGAAAGGTGGGAACAGCTACCCACTTGGCACTTTGGGGAGCTGTGATGTAGAACCACTCCCACTGCCACAATCCGGACACCTCTAGGAAGTTACCCTCAGGCCATGGAGCATCAGCGATTTTTCTTATTAAAGCACCTCCGCACGCTGCGTGCTGCCCTTCGATCATCTTCGGCTTCACATTGAAGGTCTTGAGCCATAGGCCGAAGTGAGGGGTAATGCGGAGGAAGGCCTCACATATGACAATAAATGACGAAATGTGAAGAAGGGAATCCGGGGCCAGATTGTGAAAATCTAGCCTGTAATAGAACATAAGACCCCTAACAAAGGGATCCAGAGCGAGGCCTAGTCCTTGGAGGAAGTGGGAGACGAACACGACGCTCTCGTTGGGTTCGGGAGTAGGGACGACCTGCCCTCGGGCGGGCAGCCTATGCGAAATTTCGGCGGTCAGATATCTGGCCTCCCTCAACTTCTTGAAGTCCTCCTCTGTAACGGAGGAAGGCATCCACCGGCCTTGAAGGCTGGATCCGGACATGATTGAAGGTCCAAAGCGGCCGACCTGAGCTTTGGGTGTTAGAACTCGAGGCGGGGGAAGGATTTGATTGAGCACGAGAGGGCAAAAAGAAAAAGCCTTGTCCCCTTTATAAAGAGGGTGAATATCAAGCGTCCTCCTCGTGGCCGTTTGGGACTTGCCTAAGATCTAGGAGTCCTACCAATAGGCACGGTTGGGTTACCCACGTCCGTATTGATGAGAATCCCGTAATAAAGGGGACACAATCTCTGCTTCGACAAGACGTGCCAAGGAAACTGCCTCGCGAAACACGCTGAGATGGGTTATGAAAAACGATTTGAATAAAGACCTGGCAGTGGTGTGATGTCACACTACGGGGTACGTCAACAGATTAGATTTGTGGAAATATTATTCTCTCTACGGTGGTACGTGGAACTTGTTTTGCAGAGCCGGACACGATCCTCGTGTTCAAAATCTACTATGAAGTATTCGGAGGAGGAACCCGGCTTGGAATGCCGAAGACAATCTACGCGTCGGACTCATCATCATTGAAGCCTGGTTCGGGGGCTACTGAGGGAGTCCTGGATTAGGGGGTATCCGGCCAGCCGGACTATATCCTTTGGCCGAACTGTTGGACTATGAAGATACAAGATTGAAGACTTCGTCCCGTGCCCGAATGGGACTCTCCTTGGTGTGGAAGGCAAGCTTGGCAATATGGATATGTAGATCTCCTTCCTTGTAACTGACTCTGTGTAACCCTAGCCCCCTCCGGTGTCTATATAAACCGGAGGGTTTAGTCTGTAACAACAACAATCATACCATAGGCTAGCTTCTAGGGTTTAGCCTCTTTGATCTCGTGGTAGATCAACTCTTGTAATACTCATATCATGAAGATCAATCAAGCAGGAGTAGGGTTTTACCTCCATCGAGAGGGCCCGAACCTGGGTAAAAACATCGTGTCCCCCGTCTCCTGATACCAACCGCCTAGATGCACAGTTCGGGACCCCCTACCCGAGATCCGCCGGTTTTGACAGCGACAGCCACCAAGGGGTCTACCGGGGAGGCCGGCAAGGAGACCGGCGATCGAACTGATGGCATTCCTGCCGCAGGAGCGCCTGGCGCTGCATCGGTCCCGAAGCCCCCAGTTACCGAGGAGACGGTGGTCGAGGACCAACCATCAACATCCGAAGCCCCCCTCAGGCAGGTACCTGAAGGTTGGCAACAATCTGTTCGTCAGCATCCCTGGGATGGCGAGCACTGGAGCGCCAACCGAGGGGGAGGCTTTCGACGTAGAGGTCATCACCTCTACCAGACTCAAGATTGTTGATGAGCCGCACACTAGCAGCAGCGGATCCAAAGAAGACCAGCTCCTCCAGGCCATGGGTGACAACTTTCACAAGCTCCAAGCGCTTCACCGTACCCGCAAGGAGAAACCGGACTCTAGGGCAGCGGTAGTCGATGCGGCAGAGGCAGACTTCCAAAGGTGTATCGAGTAGATACAGGTCTGGTTCGCCGAGGCCCAGCAAGAGCCGAAGACTGGCCAGGAGCAGCTGAGCCAGCGTTGGGATGAGCTCCTTCTGAAGCAGTCCCATCTTGAGAAGGCACAGGAGGAGGCCGCTCAACATGCCGCCTAAGAAGATGCCCAACTAAGGGAACATGACATCCTACTCGATGCTCACGAGGAGGACCTTGCCGCCCGCGAGGAGGCACTTGCGGCCAAGCTCTATGGCAAGGATGAGGAAATTGAGAAACTTGTCGCGCGTCGGACCCAAGAGCTGGAGCAAGAGCATAAGAAAAAACTTGACGCTCTAAAGAAGGAAGCCGTTGATGCTGCCGAAGTTGCAGAGGCTGCCAAGAACAAGCTGGCTGGGAAGGTGGAGAAGCTGGAGTTGGAGCTGGAGAAGCATGATAAGGAGGTCTTGACGCTCAAGAGCGGCAGAGACAAAACTGCATATACCTTGGTGGAGTTGTAGGTCACCATATCTAACAAGACCAAGCAGATCTCTGCCGCCAACGACTCCATCGCTGATCTGAAGCTTAAGCTGACCACACTGGAGGAGTCCCTTGAGGGCAGCAGGACTCATGAGAAGACCCTGGCCAAGGACCTCCAGGATGAGAACAAACTGCTTGAGTCCCGGAGTAATGGGCCACGGGTAGCCTAACCAGAGTCCCAGAGCCTTTCAAGACATCGGGCCGGCTGCGCCCCTCAAGACGTCAAGATGAAGCGGCACATTTTGTTGGCCGGCTGGCTGAACGGCCGACTGCCAGAAGACGGCTATGCTCAGGAAGGCGGCTCCAAGACGGGCCGACTCCTGGCAGGTGGCCTCCAGAGAGGCCGGCTCCCAGCAGTCGGCCCATGGTGCCCTCAAAGTCTGGACCCCCATTAAGAAGACATGACAGGGTGAGGCAACAGTGTATCCCATCACCCCCGTATCCAGGGCCGGGCGTGGCCACATTGCTCCGTACAGGTGGAGATCTTTGCCCGGTGCGGCACTGTTACCACTCCACCCCTGACGTCACTCCTGTCAGGCAAAGCCCTGCTCCCACGATTGCCTGTCGGTACGGCCTGAAGACGACAGGCCCTACCGGTCAGCGAGAGCCGGAAAGACGGCGGGATCCTCACCAGTCGGACCATGGAGAGGCCGGCTTCCAGCAGGTGGCCCGTTCCTTCCTTGGGGCCTGTGCACCGTTAACCAGATAAGACTCGGAGTGGCTACAGTAATCTCCCACCAGGCGGCGGGACTGTAGCCACGCTCCCCTGACCAAGCTAGCATCATTAGCATCACGACAATAGTAATCCGCAGCCGGCAAGACCCGTGCGTGGCGGGGGCGGCCTGTCGGCTCCGTACCAGACCAGCTGGCAGGGCCCACCAGGCAGTGGGCCCCGGCAGTCAGTGAAGAAGCCGGCGACCAGAGAGACTGACTGCCGTGTCCCACACCTGGCCAAGTTACCATTGTACCCCTAGGGGGTAGGCCTATATAAACCCCCAGGGAACCCATACAAGGGGTTGGAACATGTTAGAATTATACTCACACCTAGGGGGAGAGGAGAGCAAGCCTTGCCTTCTTCTACCTCTAGCATACAGCTCGAGGAGCACCATTGTACTCACTAGTGCTTTAGTGATCATGCGGAGACCCTGTAGAGCAGGACTAGGGGTGTTATTTCCTAGGAGAGCCGTGAACCTGGGTAAAGTACGCTGGCGTACGTGCCTACGCCTCATCCCGCTTCCAGGCACTGGCGATGTTCTACTCGCTCCCACCATTATAAGCCATCCATTGGCATATGTCGCACCCAACCCCTGACATTTGGCGCCCACCGTGGGGCCAGGTGCACCGTCTCCCGGAGACCTGTTCTGGACAGGAACCTTATTCCTTCCTGGCGAGCGCAGCCAGCCCGGCACGCGAGACGGCGTCTGTGCCGACGCGCTGCACGGCGCGGAGGTTGCCCGCGCAGCGAGCTGCCTCACCGATCTTGTTGGTGAGATTCGCCTCTCTGACGAGCCTGTGTCTGATGCGGGCACCGATGGCCCCGAGAGCCGCCTTGTGAGCCTCCTCGATCCGCTCCACGTTGCCGGCGAACCTATCGCTGACCTGGAGACGGTGGCTCCACCGACCCGATGTTGGTCAACTCCGACACGGCATCGCTTGACGCGTTCCCCTCCAACGTGGTGGTCTACGACGAGCCGCTTCCTCGCGTGGACAGCAGCGGCAATATCATCACGGAGGTGCTTGTCATCAGCCACGGCAAGCACTCTGGCGGAGGTGGCCAGGATCCTTTGCAGGCGGCAATGCAAGACCTGGCTACGCCTATCCCAGAAGTCATCGATGCTGAGAAGCTGGAAGCACGCCGCGTCCATCTCGTCGAGATCTCCAACCGGCTGGCCAGCATGAGACGCCTTTCGGAGGCCTACCAATGGAAGATGGACCGTGCTGTCGGCGGCACGCCGGCTCCTGGTGGGCCTAGCCGCATTGGTTTGGTCCGGCAGCATGGCGCGACCATCGCCTGCATGTTCGGGACGGATCGCCCCGTATACGCCACGCCTGTAGAGAACATACGAGCTGCCCAAGCGGCAGCAGACGAGCTAGACAAGCAATAGGGCGACGAGCGTCGCCACATGACGGAGTGAGTCCAGCAGCTCCTCGACGCGGCTGCTGAGAAGCAAGATGCCGGGTGCCGCACCAAAGGACCCGGCCAGCGAAACGATGACCCGCCTCCTCGCCGAGATCAAGGCGCGATGTCCCGAACACTGACTGGTGACGTCCGCGATAGAAGAGACAAGGAGCTGGTTGCCAACCGCAGCCGGACTCACTTCACCATCGAGCGCAACCAAGACGGCCGCCCAAGAGCAGTGCGGCAGCGAGACAACTGTCCGCCTCCTCCTCCCCGCAGGGAGAGGTGCATCCCCCCCCCTCGCCTATTGATCACCCATCACTCGGCGAACACCTTGGCTGTTGAGAAGGAATCGGAGAAAACGATGCCCGCCATCAGATCGATCGCCTCAATCAATCCCTGGTGCTAGAAGAAGAAGATGAGCTGGGTCCGCCTTGTTTTGGCCCCCGCATCCGAGATGAGCCCTTCCCCAAAGGGTTTACTCTCCCAAGAGATACACCCAAGTACACCAGCTCCGTAAAGCCGGAGGACTGGCTGGTTCACTATTCCATAGCTATCAGCATCGCCAACGGCAACAAGTGCGTTGCCGTAAAATACGTTCCGCTCATGCTTCAGGGCACGGCCCAGACATGGCTGAATAGCCTAAAGCCCCGCAGCGTCAACAGTTGGGTTGATTTTACTGAAGCTTTCATCTGCAACTTCACCAGCACGTAAAAGCGGCCACCCAAGCCCCGCCAGCTGTCCTTATGCATCCAGGGCCCCAACGAGTCGACTCGCGACTATCTCACGCGTTGGGCCGAGTTGCGCAACTCTTGCGAGGGCGTGCACGAGGTGCAGGCCATCGAGTACTTCACCGCCGGGTGCCGAGAGGGCACCCTCCTCAAGCACAAGCTTCTCTGCGACGAGCCGGCGACCCTCGACGAACTGCTAATCATAGCAGACAAGTACGCCACGGCCGACTCCTCCATGAAGACGGAGATTCAAGTCAATGTGTCAGGCAAGGTGGCCCCTCAGGCTGCTCGGACCCCGGCTGGTGAGGCGAGTCGGCGACAGCAACTGAACGACAACAAGCGCAAGGCCATGCAGCCGGCTCCCACCAGCCGGCAGGTGGCAACAGTCGAAGATCAGCAGGCAGAAGGGCAGCTTCCTCCCAAACGCCAGAAGGGCAGCAAGCCCAACTGGCTGTCCGCTTTCTCGTACGAACAGACTCTCGATGCGCCCTTCAAGTTCCACAGCGGTGCGAAGCCGTCCAATCACACCACTCAGAAGTGCCACTAGCTCACCAGGATCGCCAAGGGTGACAGACTCCAGCCCCCTCCGCCAGCCGGCCCGCCGCCTCCTCCCCCCAGCAGCCGGCGGCTCGGCCTGTCAATGCCATACATGATGATTATCCTGAAGAACATGGGGCTTATGTCGTGTTTACCAGCATGGCCGATGACAGGCACAACAGACGGCAGCAGCAACAAGAAGTAAATGCGGTGGCATCAGAAACCCCGGAATTCATGCATTGGTCTGAGAAGCCCATCAGCTGGAGCCAAGTCGACCACCCGGAGGTGATGCCCAATCCCGGCTCTTATGCTCTGGTGTTTGATGCCAAATTTGCCACCGAGAGGCGAGCTGCTCGCTTCTCGCGAGTTCTGATAGATGGCGGCAGCGGCATCAACATTCTATACAGAGATACCATGGAGAAGTTGGGAATCAAGCAGAGACATATTCAGCCCAGCCGGACTGTTTTCCATGGCATAGTTCCTGGCCTTTCCTGCTCACCAATCGGCAAGGCTCTGATAGATGTCCTCTTCGGGGACAAAAATCATTTCCACCGAGAGCCAATTTGGTTCGAGGTGGTGGACCTTGAGAGCCCTTATCATGCGTTACTTGGTCGGCCTGCCCTAGCCAAGTTCATGGCGGTCCCCCACTATGCTTACGTGAAGATGAAGATGCCGAGCTCCAAGGGAATCCTGACCATAGCAAAGAGTAGCCGGTTAGCCGAGTCCCTCGTGATCGCGGCTGAGAAGCGGCTCCTTGATCGGGTTGTGGCGATGACCGGCAAGCAGCCGGAAATGTCACCCAACCCCAGGGAGTCGGAAGTCGAAGGCTCGTTCAAGCCGGCAAAGGAAACAAAGAAGATACCCTTGGACCCGGAGCACCCAGAGAGGCACGCCGTCATAGGCGCAAACCTTGACAGCAAATAGGAAGGCGAGCTTGTTGAGGGAGTCCTGGATTAAGGGGTCCTCTGACAGCCGGACTATATACTTTGGCCGGACTATTGGACTATGAAGATACAAGATTGAAGACTTCGTCCCGTGTCCGGGTGGGACTCTCCTTTGCATGGAAGGCAATCTTGGCTGCTCAGATATGTAGATCTCCTCCCTTGTAACCGACTCTGTATAACCCTAGCCCCCTACGGTGTCTATATATACCGGAGGGTTTAGTCCGTAGGACAACAACAATCAGAATCATAGGCTAGCTTCTAGGGTTTAGCCTCTATGATCTCGTGGTAGATCAACTCTTGTAATACTCATATCATCAAGATCAATCAAGCAGGACGTAGGGTATTACCTCCATCGAGAGGGCCCGAACCTGGGTAAACATTGTGTCCCCTACCTCCTGTTACCATCCGCCTTAGACGCACAGTTCGGGACCCCCTACCCGAGATCCGCCGGTTTTGACACTGACATTGGTGCTTTCATTGAGAGTTCCACTGCGTCGTCACCATAAGGCTTGATGGCTCCTTCGATCATCGGCAACAATGCGATCCAGGGTGAGGTTTTTCTCCCAGAACAGATCTTCGTATTCGGCGGCTTCGTACTGCGGGCCAACTCGCTTGGCTATCTGGAGCAGATCGAGAGCTACGCCCCTGGCCATCAGGTCAGGTTTGGAAGCTTGAACTATAGCACCGACATCCGTGGAGACTTGATCTTCGATGGATTCGAGCCCATGTCAGGTGCGCCGCACCGTCATGACGAGCATGACTTAGCTCTGCTGCCGGACGGTGTCCGGGCGATCGCCCCTGTGGCTACACCGGCCTTCAATCCGGAGCAGGTCGTGTCGTCCAAGGACGGGTGGATGGACCCCGCCACGGAGGCCGCACACTCAACAGCGATAGAGCCGAATACTGACTTCACCCCCTATGAGACTTGTGTTGCCGGACCCTTGGATTCGTCCCCGGCCACAGGCTCCGAACCGCCTGCGTCCGTGCCTATCGAATCTGATTGGGCACCGATCATGGAGTTTACCTCCGCGGATATTTTTCAGCACTCGCCCTTGGGCGACATACTTAATTCATCGAGGTCTCTCTCCTTGTTAGGAGACCCTTGGTCGAACTATGTCTGGCTTGAGTGGGAAGTGGACGATGAAGAAATTCATTCCCCACCCACCACCCACTTAATAGCCACTGTCGATGACTTAACCGACATGCTTAGTTTCGGTTCTGAAGACATCGACGGTATGGACGACGATGCAGGAGAGGAACAGGAACCACCGCCCACAGAGCGCTAGACAGCCACTTCATCACACGATATGTACATGGTGGATACACCCAAAGAAAACAATGACGAGGAACGAAAGGATGCAGCGGAGGATAATTCCCTCGAGAAGCAACCAGAGCAGTGAAGTAAGCGCCGCTCCAAATCCCGCCTCGGCAAAAACAGCGATAAGAGCACAAGAAAGAATAATACCCCGGTCAACTCCAAAGCAAGCAACGACCACATGGACCCAGCGACAGAGCAGGATGAAACAGCGAACGGCGACGCTGAGGGTAAAGCTCATCAACCTGTCTCCGGAGAGGAGAACAGCCTGGACGACGAGTCACACATCATCGCAGAAAGGAACTCAGAGCAAGAGGACCTCCATAGAAGGCTTATTGCCACCACGAGGAGTCTGAAGAAGCAAAAACAAAGGCTTAAGGCCGCGCAAAATACACTCAACATTATATGGAACGAAGTGCTCGACACTGAAGAAAAGAACGGGTGCAGTCGCCACACAAAGAGCTATCCAAAGCGTAAGCTGCTTCCCGAATTTGATGACGAGGCCTTAGAGCCTATAAAGCCGAAAAATAAAACAGCCAATCAGCCGGATCGACCACCCCGTGTCAGCGATAGGGCGGCTAACGATGTCGCACATAAGTCAGCACACGATTTCCGTGAGGACTTGCACCAAAAAGCCGGTATGACTAGGTCCATCTACGGATCTATGAAGCGCGCTCCGACGCAGAATCAAAACCGAACACTACAATCGTCAGAATGCCATGACACATCCAAATACAGGGGTGCCGCGCACCCCCTATGCTTCACTGATGAGGTTCTTGATCACGAATTCCCAGAAGGATTCAAACCCCTGAACATAGAGGCATACGACGGAACGACAGACCCTAGGTTCTGGATTGAGGACTTTATCCTTCATATCCACATGACTCACGTAGATGATCTTCACGCCATCAAATAGTTGCCCCTCAAGTTGAAAGGACCAGCTCGGCACTAGCTAAAGAGCCTCCCTGAAAACTCAATTGGATGTTGGAAAGAGCTTGAGGATGCTTTTAGGGATAATTTTCAAGGGACCTATGTCTGACCTCCGGATGCAGACGATTTAAGTCACATAATTCCACAGCCCGGAGAGTCAGCCCGAAAGCTTTGGAACAGATTCCTCACTAAGAAGAATCAAATTGTTGACTGCCCGGACGCCGAAGCCTTAGCGGAATCAAACACAGTGTCCGGGACGAATGGCTCGCCAGACACCTCGGCCAGGAAAAACCGAGGACAATGGCAGCCCTAACAAGCATTATGACCCGCTTTTGCGTAGGCGAAGATAGTTGGCTGGCCTGTAGTGGCACCAGCGACCCAGGCACATCCGAAGTTAGGGATGGCAATGGAAAACCATGACGCAATAAAAGCAAGCGTCGAAATAAGGAAGACAGCCCAGACAACACGGCGGTAAACGTCGGATTCAGGAGCTCTCAACCCGGTCAACGGAAAAAGCCATTTAAAGGCAGCAGAGATGGACCGTCCAGCCTAAACAAGATTCTAGACAGATTATGTCAGATTCATGGCACCTCCGACAAACCCGCAAATCACACCAATAGAGAATGCTGGGTCTTCAAGCAGGCCGGCAAGCTAAACGCCGAACACAAGGGGAGGGAGACACCAAGCGAAGACGAGGATGAGCCTCGCCAGCCGAACACTGGGGGACAGAAAAAATTCCCACCGAAGGTCAAAATAGTGAACATGATTCATGTAACGAAGAGGAGGAGCAAACGCACACTCCGAGACGTATGCGCAGTGGAGCCCTCTACCCCCAAGTTCAACCCTTGGTCGACCTGCCCGATCACTTTTGATCGGGCAGGTTCACCTGACTAGTATTCGACACGGAGGTTCGGCTACCTTGGTACTAGACCCAATAATTGACGGATATCATCTCACCCGAGTCCTTATGGACGGCGGCAGTAGTCTTAATCTGATATATCAGGACACAGTCCACAAAATGGGGATAGACCCGAAAGGAATCAGCCAAAGCAATACTACCTTTAAAGGAGTAATACCAGGCTCAGAGGCCCGCTGCACGGGCTCTCTAGTGCTAGAGGTTGTATTTGGTTCTCCCGACAACTTCTGAAGTGAAAAGTTAACCTTCAACATCTCTCCATTCCGAAGTGGCTATCAAGCGCTACTCGGAAGAACGGCCTTCGCTTGTTTTAATGCAATACCACATTACGCTTACCTTAACCTTAAGATGCCCGGTCCACGTGGCATCATCACAGTTAGCAGAAACATAGAACATTCCTTACGTGCGGAAGAACTTGTGTCGGCTTTAGTAGCTGAACACTGAATGCCCTCTCCAACCAGAATAAATGATCGTTCGTCAAGACCGCAGACACGGCTAGACGAGCCTGCGAATCACTAGCTGTAACAACTCAGATAAACCTAAGACTGGGTTGATGGATATACCCCCATAGGTGGTGCTAGGGGCTTCCCACATGTAAAAAGGACTACGGTTCAGCTTGATCTTTTTTAGATTGAATTTTAATGGTTTATTAAGAATAACCAATTTTTCGCACGAAAACTTTCACCTGGGCTTTCCTCTCTTACAGATGATAATCGTGCTACACCCTTCCAGGATATGGCACAACGGAGACACAGGCGCAGACGTGCTGCAAGGTACCGTTCAAAGGTTTCTTTTAGATTAAGACCCTGTGTAAACCTTTTTTTACTGTTTCTTGTTGCTTCACACCCTCAGGATACTCAACATAACCAAGAGGGATGCTGGCGTTATTGACATTTCGTCATGTCGGACTAATGCACGTACCTGGAAATTCAGGGCTTATTATCGAGGGCGTTACTTAGCCCAGTATATGTTGTGAAGGCCGAATACCTTAGGGAGTGTTCGGCGTCGTGAGTTTGGCCTTATATGCATTAGCTCCGAATCATGTCTTTGGTCAATAGTTGGGTTTGCCCGGCTCCCATGTTTTGCTACCTTACGTTTCGCTCTATCGGCTAAGGTGGCACCGGGAGAACTACTATGATTGTGCCCTGGTTCATCTAGATGAGCACCTCAGTAGAGAAAGCCGAAAACTGACTGTCATGATAAAGCGCGAGACTGGTCAACCACTCGAGGACTCAATGGAATCTTCGCGATTCCTCCGCATTAACGAAGGACCGGTTTCGGTCATGTATGTACGCGCAGCGTATTCGGATAAGCGCGGAAGTACCAGGGGCTATATAGTAGCCCCACTATCAAACTCCTATGGCTAGGTGAAAGTGTTAAAGCAATATAGTCCTTAATGGACCAAGACGTTGGATCAAGTGTGAATACGCGCTTTTCCGAACACCCCGGCATTATATGTGTGGGGGCTAAAGCCGACGACTGCAAACTTTCAGGTTATATACATACATAAAACGGCCGCACAAGAGGCATCATAATACTTTCAGGAAAAAGTATAAACACAGCCTTTTATAAGCCAAATAGCATTGTTTTTACAAATTGGGATACATGTCATTCAAACATGATACTCTTCGAGCACTGAGCCTCTATTAGAAGAGCGCCTTATAGGACTTCCTCAAAATAGTGCTCGGACGAGACCTGGCCTACGGCCGGACCCTGGGTTGCAATAGCGGTGGCATCCATCTCTGCCCAGTATGTCTTAACACGGGCAAGAGCCATCCGCGCACCCTCTATGCACGCCGACCTCTTTACGGCGTCAATATGCGGCACGGCGCCAAGGAATCTTTGCACTAACCCAAAATAACTATTCGGCCTTGGTCCTTCCGGCCAAAGATGATCCACGACAGACCTCATGGCAAGCCCGGACAACCTATGGAGCTCAGCCCACTCGGCCATTTTCTCATTTAACAGCAGCGGACGCGTTGGAGCACTGAACTGCGACCAGAACAACTTTTCCACTTCGTGATCTTTTTGATCTTTGAAGAACTCAGTCGCATCAGCAACACTCATTGCCAGGTCCAAATACGCGGCTACAACACTCCATAATTGATCCAGAGGGGCATACTTTGGATCTCCGAACTTTGTCCACAACAAAAAGGGCTTCCCAGCCGTGATATCTCCGGCCTGACGAAGCTCCTCCTTCACCGCACTGATTTTAGAGCAGGTCTCCTTGGCTGCTACCATGGTTTTCTCCAGGTCCGCCATTTTCGCTTGGCTTTCCTTTTCAAGCAGCTCATACCGGTCGGCGGCATCCTTTAGCTCAATAGCCATCTTGGCTATTTTATCTTCGCTCTGGCGACGAGCAGCCTGTTTGGCTCTTAACTCTTCGGCCGCCTTTAGGGCGGCTGCATCACTCCTCCTGGCTTGTTCCTTGGCTTGGGCAAGTTCCGCCCGAAGGGTCTCCATGGCGGCAGCTCCATCTGCAGTCACAACATGTTATAGATACTAGCATCATGCTCCTCTTAATATTTGTTTACCACCTGAAAATACATACCTTGTGCCTCGTCAAGCAGCCTGTTCACAAGCGCAATGCCAGCATCTGCCGCGTCAAGTTGTCGGATAAGTTCGGCAAATTCAGTAGTCCGGCCAGCCACCAGACCGTCAGCCGCCTGCACATGAAAGCAGAGCAATCATTACTTGGGACTACGATCCTCTGTTTTCACCTCCAGACAGCAACCAGAGTCTCAGGGGCTACTATCTGTATAGAGCACACCTAGCGTGTGCGGTACCATTAAATTTTTTTATATATTACTTTGCGTACCTCAAAGCGTCCTAGCAGATTCACAAAAGCTTCATGCAACCCACTTTTGGCGGATGAAATCCTCTCAACCACCGGACTGGTGGACTATGAAGATACAAGATTGAAGACTTCGTCCCGTGTCTGGGTGGGACTCTCCTTTGCGTGGAAGGCAAGCTTGGCAGTTCGGATATGTAGATCTCCTCCCTTGTAACCGACTCTGTATAACCCTAGCCCCCTCTGGTTCTATATAAACCGGAGGGTTTAGTCCGTAGGACAACAACAATCAGAATCATAGGCTAGCTTCTAGGGTTTAGCCTCTACGATCTCGTGGTAGATAAACTCTTGTAATACTCATATCATCAATATCAATCAAGCAGGACGTAGGGTATTACCTCCATCGAGAGGGCCCGAACCTGGGTAAACATTGTGTCCCCTGGCTCCTGTTACCATACGCCTTAGACGCACAGTTTGGGACCCCCTACCAGAGATCCGCCGGTTTTGACACCGACACTCGTCGATTTCCTCCGTGAGAATCGGGACATCTTTGCTTGGTCTCCCAAGGACATGCTGGGTGTTCCGATGGAATTCGCCGAGCACAAGCTACACGTCCGGTCTGATGCCAAACCAGTCAGGCCGCCCTTGCGCCGCCTGTCGGAGGAGAAGATAAGTTTTGTTGGAGAAGAGATAGCCCGGCTTCTAGCAGTCGGCTTCATAATGAAGTCAAACAGAGTGGCGCATGTGTATTGATTATACCAGCCTCAACAAAGCATGCCCCAAAGTCCCATTTGCTCTGCAAAGAATCGGCCAGGTGATTGACTCCACAGCCGGATCCGAGCTGTTGAGTTTTTTGGATGCATACTCAGTGTATCACCAGATCAAACTGAGCCTGGCCGACAGGCTAAAGACCGCCTTCATCACACCATTTGGAGCCTTCTGTTACCTGACCATGATGTTCGACTTAAGAAATGCCAGCGCCACATCTCAGCGTTGCATGCAGAAGTGTCTCCTCAAGCAACTCGGCAGAAACACCCATGTCTATGTGGATGATGTGGTGGTGAAGACGGACAAGCGAGGAACGTTACTAGAAGACCTCAAGGAGACCTTTGAGAACTTGCGCCGATTTCAGATCAAGCTCAACCCGGAGAAATGCGTCTTTGGAGTGCCAGCCGGCCAACTCCTTGGCTTTCTGGTCTTAGAGCGCGGCATAGAGTGCAATCCTGTGAAGATCAAGGCCATCGAGAGGATGGAGGTGCCCACCCGACTGCTGGACGTGCAAAAATTTACCGGCTGCTTGGCATCCATCAGCCATTTCATCAGTCGGCTGGGTGAGAAGGCTCTTCCCCTGTACCAGCTCATGAAGAAGACCACTTTTTTCGAGTGGAACGACAAGGTGGATGAAGCTTTCCTTCTGCTCAAGAAGATTTTGACCACTCCGCCTGTCCTTGCGGCCCCGACTCTTAAGGAGCCTATGCTCCTCTACATCGCCGCCACCAGCCGGGTGGTCAGCACCGTCATAGTAGTGGAATGCAAGGAAGAAGGCAGAGCTCTACCAGTCCAGAGGCTGGTGTATTACCTGAGTGAAGTACTATCAGCCTCCAAGCATAACTACCCTCATTACCAGAAGATGTGCTACGGCATGTACTTTGCTGCCAAGAAACTAAAGCCATACTTCCAAGAGCACCCATCACTGTGGTCTGCACATCTCCACTTGCCGAGATCATTGGAAGCCGAGACGCATCAGGCCAAGTGGCCAAATGGGCCATAGATCTGGCCCCCTACACCATCTATTAGCAGCCTCGCACCGTCATCAAGTCACAAGCACTGGCCGACTTCGTCGTCGACTGGGCCGAGACCCAGTACCAGCCGCCAACGCCAGATTCCACTCATTGGCGAATGCACTTTGATGGTTCCAAAATGCGCACTGGTTTGGGAGCCGGCATCGTTCTCACCTCTCCCAAAGGCGACAAGCTCAGATATGTGCAGCAGATTCACTTTGCCGCCTCCAACAACATTCCTGAATATGAAGCACTCATTCACGGGCTTCGGCTTGCCAAGGAACTGGGCATTCGCCGGATCCTGTGTTATGGAGATTTTGACCTAGTGGTCCAGCAGTCGTCTGGTGACTGGGATGCCAAGGATGCAAACATGGGAACCTACCACTTCCTCATCTAGCAACTCGGAAGATACTTTGAAGGGTGCGAGTTCCTCCATGTGCTAAGAAATGACAATGAGCAAGCTGACGCCTTGGCACGAATCGGCTCCACTCGACAAGCAATACCAGCCGGCGTCACCCTGCAGCGCCTCCTCAAGCCGTCTGTCCGACCATCGCCAGAGTCGGATTCCATCTTTGTGCCGGCTCCTCCTGAAGCAGATGGATCCGACTTGAGGACCCCCGTAACCGACATGGGGAATTCAACAGGCGACCCGGAGACTACAGCAGTCGGCCCGGGGACTTCATCAACTCAGCAAGCGGCAGCCGACTCCAACCCGCCACCTCCCGGCCCAACCGCCCTTGTGCAAGTAGAAGTTCTAGCAGCCGAAGAAATTGTAGCACCTTCATGGGCTCAGCCCATCCTCAACTTCTTGGTGAACAAAGAGCAGCCGACTGATGAGATCTCGGCCCGACAAGTGCAACGCCGGGCAGCAGCGTACACCATAGTCAACAGAGAGCTTGTGAGGCGCAGCATCACTGGTCTCTTTCAGTGCTGCGTAGAGCCAGAGCAAGGTCAAGCAATCCCAAAGATATCCATCAAGGCGAGTGTGGTCACCACGCAGCTTCAAGAGCACTCGTGGCCAAAGCTTTCCGAAACGGTTTTTTCTGGCCAACTGCTCTAGAAGACGCCAAGAACTTGGTCCAGAAATGCAAAGGGTGCCAGAAGTTTCGTTCAAAGCCACATCAGCCGGCTTCTGCACTCAAGACCATTCCCATCGCCTGGCCCTTTGCCATGTGGGGCCTGGACATGGTGGGACCATTCAAGATGGCACGCGGTGGCATGACTCATCTGCTTGTCGCAGTGGACAAGTTCACCAAGTGGATAGAAGCAAACACAATTAAGAAGTTGAATGGTCCGACTGCTGTGACTTTCATCTCCGACATCACAATCCGGGATGGCATACCACACCGCATCATCACCGACAATGGCACAAACTTTGCCAAAGGCGCCTTGGCCCGTTTCTGCGTGACGCAGGGCATCCGACTGAACCTAGCGTCGATTGCCCACCCGCAGTCAATCGGCCAGGTGGAGCGAGCAAACGGCCTCATTTTATCCGGCATCAACCCCAGATTGGTCGAGCCTCTGGAGCGGTCGGTCGGCTGTTGGCTCAACGAGCTGCCGGCCATCCTCTAGAGCCTGTGCACAATTACGAACAAGTCAACTGGCTTTATGCCTTTCTTCCTCGTCTACGGTGCCGAAGCCGTCATCCCGACGGACATAGAATTCGACTCCCCTTGAGTTACCATGTACACCGAAGAGGAGGAAGAAGAAGCACGACAAGACAGCGTCGATATGCTGGAAGAGGGCCGGGTGTTGGCACTCAGCCGGTCCACCATCTACCAGCAGAACCTGCGCCGATACTACAACCGAAAGGTCAAGCCAAGATCCTTCCAAGAAGGAGACGTTGTGCTCCAGCTGATCCAGCGAACAGCCGACCAGCACAAGCTCTCGGCACCATGGGAAGGCCCCTTATTTATCAGCAAGGTGTTGGGGACCGACTCCTAGTACCTCATCGACGCCCAGAAGCCTCGAGCGCGCAAAAGAGATGACTCCGCCAAGGAGACGGAGTGACCATGGAATGCGAACCTCCTGCGAAGGTTTTACAGTTGATGCATTATGTACCACGCGAACTTTTGTATTAAGTACGGAGACTCTGGGTCCCCCGAGAAGAGCTCGGGGACTGCCCTCTTTTATCTATATGATAAGTATCACGCATGTCATTTGTGTTATTTCATTAGTCCGCCTGGCACCGGATTCGACCAGTCGACCCGGGGACTTGCCGCCTTGTACTATGAAATGCTTCCTACAGCCGGACAAGTAATGAGTTGGCACCTAAGCTCTCTCCTGCCAGAGGCCGCAGCTCGCAGAGCGGCTGTTCGGTCGGCAGGAGTTAAGGCTGAAGGGGTGTCTGCATGAAAAATGGCTAAGGACCCAAAGCATACACATAGTCCAAGTCGGCTTCCTGCCTCACCGACCGGCTGCCAAGCAGCCGGTCGGTCGGCTCCTACTTAACTTGCTATAGAACTCTAATCGGCTAAGTACCTGCCTTCCTGAAAGTGGCTAAGTACTTGACCCAGCCACAGTCCGTCGAACGACTATTCGGCTGGCAAGACGGTAACCGAGGGAAGGCGCTCAAGGAAAAAAGCCAAAGAGCAGAAGAAAGGAAATATAGTACTCGGCAGAAATATTTACATGTCAAAAGGCCATTGGACGACATTCAAGCATGAGTTTAAAATACACCCCCTGGGTGGAATTGTGCGAAGTTAACAAAGTTTGTCTAGACTGATAAGCAGGAAAAAATGAAGGTAAAATGGCAGCCTAGAAAGTAGCAGACGGGTTCGGCGGAACGATGGAGTCGGTGGTGCCGGCTGGTTGAGCGGCCGGCTGGTGAGTTCCCGCTTGATCGCCTTCAACAGCAGCCGGCCCGCTTGGCCGTGGCTCGTTGCTGGAGGCGCGGTCGAGTTGAGGCTGGCCGTCCGCTTCGACCTCTGGCACCTCCTCTTCACCTTCCTCCTCCTCTTCGTCTTCTCCCTCATCGCTGGAGTCGATCACCTCGGCCGAGTCCTCGCCATCCTCCGGGTTCAGCATGAACCACTCTGGTGGCGCCTCGGTGCCATTTTCAGCCAGCTCCGAGATGAAGATGCTGGTGTTGGTGCACTCAGTGATTGCCGCCGACCGCTTGACAAGATCACTCTCCACTGCCACCAGCTCCTCCCAGGCTTCTTGTCGAAACGTGGTCAACTGGGCTAGATTTAGCCCAAGGTACCATGCCTTGACGAACTCCAAGGCCCGGCGTGCTCTGGCCCAGGCCGAGGAGCCCTTCCACGCCTCAAGGAGGCCGACCGCCAACTCCAGCCAGTCGGTAGTCCGGCTGGGTGTGCGTGGAGCAGGCATATCGGGACACAGGGCGGCGACCGCCTGGGCGCCGACACGCTAAAGGTGGCGCAGCATCCGATGAGTCGGCCGAAGACGAGCCTGTGTGCTAAGGAGCTGCTCGTGAAGAGTGCGGGGGGCATTGGCGGCGATCTCCTCACCTTCTACCCTCCGTCCTTCGCGATCGGCTTCAATAGCCTGGTTGGCAGCACCAGAGTGACCTGGGAAGAAGTCTCCTCGGACAAAAAAGCACAGAGTCAGATCGAAAACAAGAAGTCGGCTCGTCCAGAAGCCGGCGGCTTGAAGAAAGAGTAAAGAAGGCAGCTTACCATTGACCATGTCTTCAATCTGGCCAAAGCCGGCTGTCAGCATTGCCTCCTTGTCGGTCCAGGCAGAGCGCTCGATCTCGAACTCAGCAAGGAGACCTGCCTCCTTGTCCTCCACCTCCTTTGGGCCTTCTTGAGAAGCTCTGCCAGTTGCGTGGCCAGCCGGTCATGCTCCTCGGCCAGCTTGTTGCAGCCCGCCTCCCTGGCATGCAGCGCGGTGTTAGCTTCACCCACCTGATGCTGCAGGGTGGCGTTGGCCTCTGCAAAAGTGGAAGAAGAAAAGGACGTCAAAAATCAACAAAGAGAAAAGCAGTTGCCAGGAAGATCCGGCCCGACTGCTCAGCAGTCGGCCCAAATCTCAGGGACTACAGCCCGCAAGTGCGCCAGCGCGCCCCCACAGAGAAAGAAAAAGACTTACCCCGGCTCTCCGACAAGTCGGCGGCCCGTTGATCTGACTCCTGGACTTTGGAGTTGAAGGCGGCCGCACGAAGGTTATGATAATCATGCAGCAAAGATATCGAACAAGTATCAGTACTCAGAGCTTGCCAATTAAAGTTTCGTGTCGCCTGCTCAGCAGCCGGCCCGAAACTCGGGGACTACACCAAGTGGGTGCGCTGGCGCGCCCCCATGAAATAGTGCAAAAATCAAAAAAGCAAGAATCATACCCGGATGGCTGCTTGCGACTCCAGGAACGCGTTGTTGCAGTGCTTGAGCACGGCGGCCTCTGCGTGGAGCTTGGCCTGGACGTCCAGAATTGCCTTGTTCAAAGGGCCCGTCCCCCTCCCCGCACCCACCCAATGGGCACGGCGCTGGTCGCCTCGGCGTCTGGGATCGAAGAGCTCGCGGCGCCAGTCTCTAGTGGGCGTGGCACCGAGGCCGCTTTTGCAAATCAGCAGTGCGAGGGTGTGTGGACCTCTAGAGTTGGGCCCGTCACCAGCTCGGCTCCGGCTAGTGGCACCGGCGGGTCGGCCGGCTGTTTGTCCCGCGCCTCCTCCGAGGGTGGTGGCGGGGGCACAATCATGTCTGGCATGGCGACGTCGCTGCCGTCCCTCTCCATGACCGGGTGCTCGTCGTCGGCTCCCCCAATCGGCGCCATGAACTCTGCTGGTGGCGGCGCGGAGTTCAGGGGGGTGACGAATATCGCTGACTGACGGCGCGCGGCCTCCTCGGTCCGTTTCTTCGCCACGACGGCAGCTTCGGCCTCCGCCAGCTTCTTCAAAGCAGCGGCCTCCACCTTGTCTGCCTCCGCCTTCTCCAGGCGGGCGGCTTCCCGCTCCTCACGCGCCTCCCGCGCGTTTCGCTCCGTCGCTTCCCGGAGGTCGGCGGCCGAATCGATTCGCCGGGTGGTGGTGGAATTCTCCGCCGACCCCACGATCGAGGCGGCGGCCGAGTTCTCAAGAGAGAGCGGAGCCCTCAAATCAAGAAATAAAACAAAGGAAGTTCAGAAAGAATCAACGAGAAAGAAGAACACAAGGGAAAGATACTTGCGCCGACACCATGGGAGGCGCCTTTGGGATTTTCTTGTACTTGGCCGTCTTCGCTGCGGCCTCTTTCCGACTGGTCACTTTTGGAGAAGCTTGTATTTACAAGAAAGTGAGTGGGAGCTCTGTAGCATTTCTGATATTATATGTAGATGACATATTACTAATCGGAAATGATATAGAATTTCTGGATAGCATAAAGGGATACTTGAATAAAAGTTTTTCAATGAAAGACCTCGGTGAAGCTGCTTACATATTGGGCATTATGATCTATAGAGATAGATCAAGATGCTTAATTGGACTTTCACAAAGCACATACGTTGACAAAATTTTGAAGAAGTTCAAAATGGATCAAGCAAAGAAAGGATTCTTGCCTATGTTACAAGGTGTGAAATTGAGTAAGACTCAACGCCCGACCACTGCAGAAGACAGAGAGAAAATGAAAGATGTTCCCTATGCTTCAGCCATAGGCTCTACCATGTATGCAATGCTGTGTACCAGACCTGATGTATGTCTTGCTATAAGTCTAGCAGGGAGGTACCAAAGTAATCCAGGAGTGGATCACTGGACAGCGGTCAAGAACATCCTGAAATACCTGAAAAGGACTAAGGATATGTTTCTCGTATATGGAGGTGATAAAGAGCTCATCATAAATGGTTACATTGATGCAAGCTTTGACACTGATCCGGACGATTCTAAATCACAAACCGGATACGTGTTTACATTAAACGGTGGAGCTGTCAGTTGGTGCAGTTCTAAACAAAGCGTTGTGGCGGGATCTACATGTGAAGCGGAGTACATAGCTGCTTCGGAAGAAGAAAACGAAGGAGTCTGGATGAAGGAGTTCATATCCGATCTAGGTGTCATACCTAGTGCATCAGGTCCAATGAAAATCTTTTGTGACAATAATGGTGCAATTGACTTGGCAAAGGAATCCAGATTTCACAAGAGAACCAAACACATCAAGAGACGCTTCAATTCCATCCGGGATTTGGTCCAGGTGCGAGACATAGAGATTTGCAAGATACATACGGATCTGAATGTAGCAGACCCGTTGACTAAGCCTCTTCCACGAGCAAAACATGATCAGCACCAAAGCTCCATGGGTGTTAGAATCATTACTGTGTAATCTAGATTATTGACTCTAGTGCAAGTGGGAGACTAAAGGAAATATTCCCTAGAGGCAATAATAAAGTTATAATTTATTTCCTTATATCATGATAAATGTTTATTATTCATTCTAGAATTGTATTATCCGGAAACATAATACTCGTGTGAATACATAGATAAACTAAACGTCACTAGTGTGCCTCTACTTGACTAGCTCGTTAATCGAAGATGATTATGTTTCCTAACCATAGACATGTGTTGTCATTTGATTAACAGGATCACATCATTAGGAGAATGATGTGATTGACATGACCCATTCCATTAGCTTAGCACCCGATCGTTTAGTATGTTGCTATTGCTTTCTTAATGACTTATACATGTTCCTATGACTATGAGATTATGCAACTCCTGTTTGCCGGAGGAACACCTTGTGTGCTACAAAATGTCACAACGTAACTGGGTGATTATAAAGGAGCTCTACAGGTGTCTCCAAAGGTACATGTTGGGTTTCCGTATTTCGAGATTAGGATCTGTCACTCTGATTGTCGCAGAGGTATCTCTGGGCCCTCTCGGTAATGCACATCACATAAGCCTTGCAAGCATTGCAACTAATGAGTTAGTTGGGAGATGATGTATTACGAAACGAGTAAACAGACTTGCCGGTAACGAGATTGAACTAGGTATCGAGATACCGACGATCGAATCTCGGGCAAGTAACATACCGATGACAAAGGGAACAACGTATGTTGTTATGCGGTCTGACCGATAAAGATCTTCCTAGAATATGTAGGAGCCAATATGAGCATCCAGGTTCCGCTATTTGTTATTGACCGGAGACGTGTCTCGGTCATGTCTACATTGTTCTCGAACCCGTAGGGTCCGCACGCTTAACGTTATGATGACTTTTCATTATGAGTTTGTATATTTTGATGTACCGAAGTTTGTTCGGAGTCCCGGATGTGATCACGGACATGACGAGGAGTCTCGAAATGGTCGAGACATAAAAATTGATATATTGGAAGCCTATGTTTGGACATCGGAAGTGCTCCGGGTGAAATCGACATTTTACCGGAGTACCGGGAGGTTACCGGAACCCCCCGGTAACCTAATGGCCCTAATTGGGCCTAGTGGGGGAAGAGGAGAGGAGGCCTAGGGGCTGCCGCGCGCCCCTTCCCCCCAAGTCCGAATTGGACAAGGAGGGGGGTGGCGCCCCCTTTCCTTTCTTCCCTCTCCTCCTTCCCCCCAAGTCCTAATCTAACTAGGGAAAGGGGGGAGTCCTACTCCCGGTAGGAGTAGGACTCCTCCGGCGCGCCTCCTCCTAGGGCCGGCCGCACCCTCCCTTGCTCCTTTATATACGGGGGCAGGGGGCACCTCTAGACACACAAGTTGATCTTCAAGATCATTCTCTTAGCCGTGTGCGGTGCCCCCCTCCACCATAGTCCTCGATAATATTGTAGTAGTGCTTAGGCGAAGCCCTGCGACAGTAGAACATCAAGATCGTCACCACGTCGTCGTGCTGACGGAACTCTTCCCCGACACTTTGCTGGATCGGAGTCCGGGGATCGTCATCGAGCTGAACGTGTGCTAAAACTCAGAGGTGCCGTAGTTTCGGTGCTTGATCGTCGGGCGGTGAAGGCGCACGACTACATCAACCGCATTGTCATCACGCTTCCGCTGTCAGTCTACGAGGGTACGTGGACAACACTCTCCCCTCTCGTTGTTATGCATCACCATGATCTTTCGTGTGCGTAGGAATTTTTTTGAAATTACTACGTTCCCCAACAGTGGCATCCAAGCCTAGGTTTTATGTGTTGATGTTATATGCACGAGTAGAACACAAGTGAGTTGTGGGCGATATAAGTCATACTGCTTACCAGCATGTCATACTTTGGTTCGGCGGTATTGTTGGATGAAGCGGCCCGGACCGACATTACGCGTATGCTTACGTGAGATTGGTTCTACCAACGTGCTTTGCACACAGGTGGCTGGCGGGTGTCAGTTTCTCCAACTTTAGTTGAACCAAGTGTGGCTACGCCCGGTCCTTGCGAAGGTTAAAACAGCACCAACTTGACAAACTATCGTTGTGGTTTTGATGCGTAGGTAAGATTGGTTCTTGCTTAAGCCCGTAGCAGCCACGTAAAACTTGCAACAACAAAGTAGAGGACGTCTAACTTGTTTTTGCAGGGCATGTTGTGATGTGATATGGTCAAGACATGATGCTAAATTTTATTGTATGAGATGATCATGTTTTGTAACCGAGTTATCGACAACTGGCAGGAGCCATATGGTTGTCGCTTTATTGTATGCAATGCAATTGCGCTGTAATGCTTTACTTTATCACTAAGCGGTAGCGATAGTCGTAGAAGCATAAGATTGGCGAGACGACAACGATGCTACGATGGTGATCAAGGTGTCACGCCGGTGACGATGGTGATCATGACGGTGCTTCGAAGATGGAGATCACAAGCACAAGATGATGATGACCATATCATATCACTTATATTGATTGCATGTGATGTTTATCTTTTATCCATCTTATCTTGCTTTGATTGACGGTAGCATTTTAAGATGATTTCTCACTAATTATCAAGAAGTGTTCTCCCTGAGTATGCACCGTTGCGAAAGTTCTTCGTGCTGAGACACCACGTGATGATCGGGTGTGATAGGCTCTACTTTCAAATACAACGGGTGCAAAACAGTTGCACACGCGGAATACTCAGGTTATACTTGACGAGCCAAGCATATACAGATATGGCCTCGGAACACGGATACCGAAAGTTCGAGCGTGAATCATATAGTAGATATGATCAACATAGTGATGTTCACCAATGAAACTACTCCATCTCACGTGATGATCGGACATGGTTTAGTTGATTTGGATCACGTTTTCACTTAGAGGATTAGAGGGATGTCTATCTAAGTGGGAGTTCTTTAGTAATATGATTAATTGAACTTAAATTTATCAAGAACTTAGTACCTGATAGTATCTTGCTTGTTTATGTTTGATTGTAGATAGATGGCCCGTGCTGTTGTTCCATTGAATTTTAATGCGTTCCTTGAGAAAGCAAAGTTGAAAGATGATGGTAGCAATTACACGGACTGGGTCCGTAACTTGAGGATTATCCTCATTGCTGCACAGAAGAATTACGTCCTAGAAGCACCGCTGGGTGCCAGGCCTGCTGCTGGAGCAACACCAGATGTTATGAACGTCTGGAAGAGCAAAGCTGATGACTACTCAATAGTTCAGTGTGCCATGCTTGACGGCTTAGAATCGGGACTTCAACGACGTTTTGAATGTCATGGAGCATATGAGATGTTCCAGGAGTTGAAGTTAATATTTCAAGAAAATGCCCGGATTGAGAGATATGAAGTCTCCAATAAGTTCTATAGCTGCAAGATGGAGGAGAACAGTCCTGTCAGTGAGCATATACTCAAAATGTCTGGGTATAATAATCACTTGATTCAATTGGGAGTTAATCTTCCAGATGATTGCGTCATTGACAGAATTCTCCAACCACTTCCACCTAGCTACAAGAGCTTCGTGATGAACTATAATATGCAAGGGAAGAAGAATGGGAACTTCAAAAAGAATAGCAAACAAGTTGCTGCTCAGGAGAAGAAACCCAAATCTGGACCTAAGCCTAAAACTGAGTGCTTCTACTGCAAGCAGACTGGTCACTGGAAGCGGAACTGCCCCAAGTATTTGGCGGATAAGAGGGATGGCAAGGTGAACAAAGGTATATATGATATACATGTTATTGATGTGTACCTTACTAATGCTCGCCGTAGCACCTGGGTATTTGATACTAGTTCTATTGCTAATATTTGCAACTCGAAACATGGACTACAAATTAAGCGAAGATTGGCTAAGGATGAGGTGACGATGCGCGTGGGAAATGGTTCCAAAGTCGATGTGATCGCGGTCGGCATGCTACCTCTACATCTACCTTCGGGATTAGTATTAGACCTAAATAATTGTTATTTGGTGCCAGCATTGAGCATGAACATTATATCTGGATCTTGTTTGATGCGAGACGGTTATTCATTTAAATCGGAGAATAATGGTTGTTCTATTTATATGAGTAATATCTTTTATGGTCATGCACCCTTGAAGAGTGGTCTATTCTTATTAAATCTCAATAGTAGTGACACACATATTCATAATGTTGAAGCCAAAAGATGCAGAGTTGATAATGATAGTGCAACTTATTTGTGGCACTGCCGTTTAGGTCATATCGGTATAAAGCGCATGAAGAAACTCCATACTGATGGACTTTTGGAACCACTTGATTATGAATCACTTGGTACTTGCGAACCGTGCCTTATGGGCAAGATTACCAAAACACCGTTCTCTGGTACTATGGAGAGAGCAATAGATTTGTTGGAAATCATACATACAGATGTATGTGGTCCGATGAATGTTGAGGCTCGTGGCGGATATCGTTATTTTCTCACCTTCACAGATGACTTAAACAGATATGGGTATATCTACTTAATGAAACATAAGTCTGAAACATTTGAAAAGTTCAAAGAATTTTGGAGTGAAGTTGAAAATCATCGTAACAAGAAAATAAAATTCCTATGATCTGATCGTGGAGGAGAATATTTGAGTTACAAGTTTGGTGTACATTTGAAACAATGCGGAATAGTTTCGCAACTCACGCCACCTGGAACACCACAGCGTAATGGTGTGTCCGAACGTGGTAATCGTACTTTACTAGATATGGCGCGATCTATGATGTCTCTTACTGATTTACCGCTATCGTTTTGGGGTTATGCTTTAGAGACGGCCGCATTCACGTTAAATAGGGCACCATCAAAATCCGTTGAGACGACGCCTTATGAACTATGGTTTGGCAAGAAACCAAAGTTGTCATTTTTGAAAGTTTGGGGCTGCGATGCTTATGTGAAAAAGCTTCAACCTGATAAGCTCGAACCCAAATCATAGAAATGTGTCTTCATAGGATATCCAAAAGAAATTATTGGATACACCTTCTATCACAGATCCGAAGGCAAGACTTTTGTTGCTAAATTCGGAAACTTTCTAGAGAAGGAGTTTCTCTCGAAAGAAGTGAGTGGGAGGAAAGTAGAACTTGATGAGGTAACTGTACCTGCTCCCTTATTGGAAAGTAGTACATCACAGAAACCGGTTTCTGTGACACCTACACCAATTAGTGAGGAAGCTAATGATGATGATCATGAAACTTCAGAACAAGTTACTACTGAACCTCGCAGATCAACCAGAGTAAGATGCGCACCAGAGTGGTATGGTAATCCTGTTCTGGAAGTCATGCTACTAGATCATGATGAACCTACGAACTATGAAGAAGCGATGGTGAGCCTAGATTCCGCAAAATGGCTTGAAGCCATGAAATCTGAGATGGGATCCATGTATGAGAACAAAGTATCGACTTTGGTTGACTTGCCCAAAGATCGGCAAGCAATTGAGAATAAATGGATCTTCAAGAAGAAGACTGACGCTGACGGTAATGTTACTGTCTACAAAGCTCGACTTGTCGCAAAAGGTTTTCGACAAGTTCAAGGGATTGACTACGATGAGACCTTCTCACCCGTAGCGATGCTTAAGTCCGTCTGAATCTTGTTAGCAATTGCCGCATTTTATGATTATCAAATTTGGCAGATGGATGTCAAAACTGCATTCCTGAATGGATTTCTGGAAGAAGAGTTGTACATGATGTAGCCGGAAGGTTTTGTCGATGCAAAGGGAGCTAACAAGGTGTGCAAGCTCCAGCGATCCATTTATGGACTGGTGCAAGCCTCTTGGAGTTGGAATAAACGCTTTGATAATGTGATCAAAGCATTTGGTTTTGTATAGACTTTTGGAGAAGCCTGTATTTACAAGAAAGTGAGTGGGAGCTCTGTAGCATTTTTGATATTATATGTAGATGACATATTACTAATCAGAAATGATATAGAATTTCTGGATAGCATAAAGGGATACTTGAATAAAAGTTTTTCATTAAAAGACCTCGGTGAAGCTGCTTACATATTGGGCATTAAGATCTATAGAGATAGATCAAGACGCTTAATTGGACTTTCACAAAGCACATACCTTGAAATTTTTTGAAGAAGTTCAAAATGGATCAAGCAAAGAAAGGGTTCTTGCCTGTGTTACAAGGTGTGAAATTGAGTAAGACTCAATGCCCGACCATTGCAGAAGATAGAGAGAAAATGAAAGATTTTCACTATGCTTCAGCCATAGGCTCTATCATGTATGCAATGCTGTGTACCAGACCTGATGTATGTCTTGCTATAAGTCTAGCAGGGAGGTACCAAAGTAATCCAGGAGTGGATCACTGGACAGCGGTCAAGAACATCCTGAAAAACCTGAAAAGGACTAAGGATATGTTTCTCGTATATGGAGGTGACAAAGAGCTCATCGTAAATGGTTACGTTGATGCAAGCTTTGACACTAATCCGGACGATTCTAAATCGCAAACCGGATATGTGTTTACATTAAACGGTGGAGCTATCAGTTGGTGCAGTTCTAAACAAAGCGTTGTGGCGGTATCTACATGTGAAGCGGAGTACATAGCTGCTTCGGAAGAAGCAAACGAAGGAGTCTGGATGAAGGAGTTCATATCCGATCTAGGTGCCATACCTAGTGCATTGGGTCCAATGAAAATCTTTTGTGAAAATACTGGTGCAATTGTCGTGGCAAAGGAATCCAGATTTCACAAGAGAACCAAACACATCAAGAGACGCTTCAATTCCATCCAGGATTTAGTCCAGGTGGGAGACATAGAGATTTGCAAGATACATACGGATCTGAATGTAGCAGACCCGTTGACTAAGCCTCTTCCACGAGCAAAACATGATCAGCACCAAAGCTCCATGGGTGTCAGAATCATTATTGTTTAATCTAGATTATTGACTCTAGTGCAAGTGGGAGACTGAAGGAAATATGCCCTAGAGGCAATAATAAAGTTATAATTTATTTCCTTATATCATGATAAATGTTTATTATTCATGCTAGAATTGTATTATCCGGAAACATAATACTTGTGTGAATACATAGACAAACTAAACGTCACTAGTGTGCCTCTACTTGACTAGCTCGTTAATCGAAGATGATTATGTTTCCTAACCATAGACATGTGTTGTCATTTGATTAACGGGATCACATCATTAGGAGAATGATGTGATTTACATGACCCATTCCATTAGCTTAGCACCCGATCGTTTAGTATGTTGCTATTGCTTTCTTCATGACTTATACATGTTCCTATGACTATGAGATTATGCAACTCCCGTTTGCCAGAGGAACACTTTGTGTACTACCAAACGTCACAACGTAACTGGGTGATTATAGAGGAGCTCTACAGGTGTCTCCAAAGGTACATGTTGGGTTGGCGCATTTCGAGATTAGGATTTGTCACTCAGATTGTCGGAGAGGTATCTCTGGGCCCTCTCGGTAATGCACATCACATAAGCCTTGCAAGCATTGCAACTAATGAGTTGGTTGCGAGATGATGTATTACGAAACGAGTAAAGAGACTTGCCAGTAACGAGATTGAACTAGGTATTGAGATACCGACGATCGAATCTTGGGCAAGTAACATACCGATGACAAAGGGAACAACGTATGTTGTCTGATCGATAAAGATCTTCGTAGAATATGTAGGAGCCAATATGAGCATCTAGGTTCCGCTATTGGTTATTGACCGGAGACGTGTCTCGGTCATGTCTACATTGTTCTCGAACCCGTAGGGTCCGCACGCTTAACGTTACGATTACTTTTTCATTATGAGTTTATATATTTTGATTTACCGAAGTTTGTTCGGAGTCCTGGATGTGATCACGGACATGATGAGGAGTCTTGAAATGGTCGAGACATAAAGATTGATATATTGGAAGCCTATGTTTGGACATCGGAAGTGTTCTGGGTGAAATCGGCATTTTACCGGAGTACCGGGAGGTTACCGGAACTCCCCGGTAACCTAATGGGCCTTAATGGGTCTAGTGGAGGAAGAGGAGAGGAGGCCTAGGGGCTGCCATGCGCCCCTTCCCCCCAAGTCTGAATTGGACAAGGAGGGGGGTGGTGCCCCCCCTTTCCTTTCTTCCCTCTCCTCCTTCCCCCCAAGTCCTAATCCAACTAGGGAAAGGGGGGAGTCCTACTCCCGGTAGGAGTAGGACTCCTCCGGCGCGCCTCCTCCTAGGGCCAGCCGCACCCCCCTGCTCCTTTATATATGGGGGAAGGGGGGCACCTCTAGACACACAATTTGATCTTCAAGATCGTTCTCTTAGCCGTGTGCGGTGCCCCCCTCCACCATAGTCCTCGATAATATTGTAGTGGTGCTTAGGCGAAGCCCTGCGAAAGTAGAACATCAAGATCGTCACCACGCAGTCGTGCTGACGGAACTCTTCCCCGACACTTTGCTGGATCGGAGTCCGGGGATCGTCATCGAGCTGAACATGTGCTAAAACTCGGAGGTGCCCTAGTTTCGGTGCTTGATCGGTCGGGCGGTGAAGACGTACGACTACATCAACCACGTTGTCATAACGCTTCCGCTGTCGGTCTACGAGGGTACGTAGACAACACTCTCCCCTCTCGCTGCTATGCATCACCATGATCTTGCGTGTGCGTAGGAAAATTTTGAAATTACTACGTTCCCCAACATGATGCACTTACAGCTCGGTGGAGGGCTGGCCCCCTTGCTGGCACTGTGCGGTAAGGACGCCCTCCGGGGCAGGGCCCCCTGGCGAAGGTTTCTTCCCTCATTTGGAAACCTTTGTTTCCAGGTCTTCAGGGGTGGCTCTTTTCCTTCCTTGGGGAGAAGGGATTCTAGATTCTTCTCCTCTATTATCCTCCTTCACGGAGACACTAATTCCCCCGGTTTGGATGAGTAATGCATGAGGCCCGCTTTCGGCTTCTTTATCTCTCCCTTTGTCTTCCCCTGATGGCACTTGATAAAGTGCGTGCTCGAGCATCCTGGCTAGCACAGGATCCGGTGAGCCTTCGGGAAGGGGGGCCGAACACCTGATCATCTTCGCCTTTGTTATCCAGTCCTGGCCAAGAACAATTTTTTCAGAATGATGTTGTGATCAATAAAAAGACAGCATGTTCGGCTGCAGAATTACTTATATGGGTATCTGGACGATTGTAGTTTAGACCCGCATCCTCGGTGGTGTCCGGACACTTTATCCGTGATCCGAAGAACAATCCATACATCCCTTCGAGCGTCGTGCCGAAGATTTGCTGAATAGTTCGCGGTCCTTCCGGGTTGAACTCCCACATACGGAGAGATCAACGTTGGCATGGCAGGACCCGACGAACTAGCATAACCTGCATTACCTTGACGAGACTAACATCCCTCTTGAGGAGATCTCGGATGCAACTTTGCAATGTCGGCACGTCATTAACTGGCCCCCAGTCCAGCCCCTTGTTGACCCATGACGCCAGTTGTGGCGCGGGGCCCGAACGGAAGGCGGGGGCAGCTGCCCACTTAGTACTTCGGGGAGCCATGATGTAAAACCACTCCCGCTGCCATAAGTTGGACACCTCTGGGAAGGAACCCTTTGGCCATGGAGCATCGGCGCCTTTGCTAATTATGGCAGCTCTGCATTCCGTGTGTCGCCCATCGATCATCTTCAGCTTCACATTGAAGGTCTTGAGCCATAAGCTGAAGTGTGGGGTGATGCGGAGGAAGGCCTCACACACGACGATAAACGACGAGATGTGAAGGATGGAGTCCGGGGCTAGATCGTGGATATCGAGCCCGTAATAGAACATAGGCCCTCTGAAGAAGGGATCAAGACTAAAGCCTAGCCCTCTGAGGAAGTGGGAAACAAATACAATGCTCTCATTGGGTTCGGGAGTGGGGATGACCTGCCCTTGAGCAGGCAGCCTGTGCGAGATTTCGGCGGTAAGATACTTGGCTTCCCTTAGCTTCTTAATGCCTCCCTCTGTGACAGAGGAGGCCATCCACCGGCCCTGAAGTTTGGATCCGGACATGGTTGAAGGTCCGAGGCACTTAGGCTGAGCCTTGGGTGTTGGAACTCGAGGTGGGGGAGGGGAAGGATTGAGCGCGAGAAGAAAAGGACAGGCCTTGGCCCCTTTATAAAGAGGATGAATATCAAGCATCTTCCGCGTGGCCATTCGGAACTTGCCTAAAATCGAGGAGTCATACCAGCAGGCGCAGTTGGGTTACCCACGCCCGTATTGATAAGAATCCCGTGATAAGGGGACATGATCTCTGCTTCGACAAGACATGCCAAGAAAACCGCCTCGCAATATGTGCAGTAGCTGGTTGAGAAAAACGGTTCGAATAATGACCGGGCCATGGCGTGACGTCACGTTATAAAAAGTTCTCAGCAGATTAGATTTGTGGAAATGTTGTACTCTCTACGGTTGTATGTGGGATTTTTTTTACAGAGCCATACACAATTCTTATGTTCAAAAATCTTCTATGGACTATTCGGAGGAGGAACCCGCCTTGCAATGCCGAAGACAATCTACGCGCCGGACTCATCGTCATTGAAGCCAGGTTCAGGGGCTACTGAGGGAGTCCTGGATTAAGGGGTCTTCAGACAGCCGGACTATATACTTTGGCCGGACTGTTGGACTATGAAGATACAAGATTGAAGACTTCGTCCCGTGTCTGGGTGGGACTCTCCTTTGTGTGGAAGGCAAGCTTGGCAGTTCGGATATGTAGATCTCCTCCCTTGTAACCGAGTCTGTATAACCCTTGCCCCCTCCGGTGTCTATAAACCGGAGGGTTTATTCCGTAGGACAACAACAATCAGAATCATAGGCTAGCTTCTAGGGTTTAGCCTCTACGATCTCGTGGTAGATAAACTCTTGTAATACTCATATCATCAATACCAATCAAGCAGGACGTCGGGTATTACCTCCATCGAGAGGGCCCGAACCTGGGTAAACATTGTGTCCCCTGCCTCCTGTTACCAACCGCCTTAGACGCACAGTTTGGGACCCCCTACCCGAGATCCGCCGGTTTTGACACCGACACTCATCGATTTCCTCCATGAGAATCGGGACATCTTTGCATGGTCTCCCAAGGACATGCCAGGTGTTCCGACGGAATTCGCCGAGCACAAGCTACACGCCCGGTCCGATGCCAAACCAATCAGGCCGCCCTTGCGCCACCTGTCGGAGGAGAAGATAAGAGTTGTTGGAGAAGAGATAGCCCGACTTCTAGCAGCCGGCTTCATAATGAAGTCAAACAGAGTGGTGCATGTGTATTGATTATACCAGCCTCAACAAAGCATGCCCCAAAGACCCATTTGCTCTACAAAGAATCGACCAGGTGATTGACTCCATAGCCGGATGCGAGCTGTTGAGTTTTTTGGATGCATACTCAGTGTATCACCAGATCAAACTGAGCCTGGCCGACAGGCTGAAGACCGCCTTCATCACACCATTTGGAGCCTTCTGTTACCTGACCATGATGTTCGGCTTAAGAAATGTCGGTGCCACATTTCAGCGTTGCATGCAGAAGTGTCTCCTCAAGCAACTCAGCAGAAACGCCCATGTCTATGTGGATGATGTGGTGGTGAAGACGGACAAGCGAGGAACGTTACTAGAATACCTCAAGGAGACCTTTGAGAACTTGCGCCGATTTCAGATCAAGCTCAACCCGGAGAAATGCGTCTTTGGAGTGCCAGCCGGCCAACTCCTTGGCTTTCTGGTCTCAGAGCGCGGCATAGAGTGCAACCCTGTGAAGATCAAGGCCATCGAGAGGATGGAGGTGCCCACCCGACTGCTGGACGTGCAAATATTTATCGACTGCTTGGCATCCATCAACTGTTTCATCAGTCGGCTGGGCGAGAAGGCTCTTCCCCTGTACCAGCTCATGAAGAAGACCACTTTTTTCGAGTGGAACGACAAGGCGGATGAAGCTTTCCTTCTGCTCAAGACGATTTTGACCACTCCGCCTGTCCTCGCGGCCCCGACTCTTAAGGAGCCTATGCTCCTCGACATCGCCGCCACCAGCCGGGTGGTCAGCACCGTCATAGTAGTGGAATGCAAGGAAGAAGGCAGAGCTCTACCAGTCCAGAGGCCGGTGTATTACCTGAGTGAAGTACTATCAGCCTCCAAGCAGAACTACCCTCCTTACCAGAAGATGTGCTACGGCGTGTACTTTGCTGCCAAGAAACTAAAGCCATACTTCCAAGAGCACCCCATCACTATGGTCTGCACAGCTCCACTTGCCGAGATCATTGGAAGCCAAGACGCTTCAGGCCAAGTGGCCAAATGGGCCATAGATCTGGCCCCCTACACCATCTATTACCAGCCTCGCACCGCCATCAAGTCACAAGCACTGGCCGACTTCGTCGTCGACTGGGCCAAGACCCAGTACCTGCCGCCAGCGCCAGATTCCACTCATTGGCGAATGCACTTTGATTGTTCCAAGATGCGCACCGGTTTGGGAGCCGGCATCGTTCTCACCTCTCCCAAAGGCGACAAGCTCAGATATGTGCTGCAGATTCACTTTGCCACCTCCAACAACATTCCTGAATATGAAGCACTCATTCACGGGCTTCGGCTTGCCAAGGAACTCGGCATTCGCCGGATCCTGTGTTATGGAGATTCTGACCTAGTGGTCCAGCAGTCGTCTGGTGACTGGGATGCCAAGGATGCAAACATGGGAACCTACCGCTTCCTCATCCAGCAACTCGGCGGATACTTCGAAGGGTGCGAGTTCCTCCATGTGCCAAGAAATGACAATGAGCAAGCTGACGCCTTGCCAGAAATCGGCTCCACTCGACAAGCAATACCAGCCGGCGTCACCCTGCAGCGCCTCTTCAAGCCGTCTCTCCGACCATCACCAGAGTCGGATTCCATCTTTGTGCCGGCTCCTCCTGAAGCAGTCGGATCCGACTTGAGGACCCCCGTAGCCGACATGGGGAATTCGACAGGCGACCCGGAGACTACAACAGTCGGCCCGGGGACTTCATCAACTCAGCAAGCGGCAGCCGACTACAACCGCCACCTCCCGGCCCAACCGCCCTTGTGCAAGTAGCAGTTCTAGCGGCCGAAGAAATTGCAGCACCTTCATGGGCTCAGCCCATCCTCAACTTCTTGGTGAACAAAGAGGTGTCGACTGATGAGATCTCGGCCCGACAAGTGCAACGCCAGGCAGCAGTGTACACCATAGTCAACAGAGAGCTTGTGAGGAGCAGCGTCACTGGTGTCTTTCAGCGCTGCGTAGAGCTGGAGCAAGGTCAAGCAATCCCAAAGATATCCATCATGGCGAGTGTGGTCACCACGCAGCTTCAAGAGCACTCGTGGCCAAAGCTTTCCGAAACGGTTTTTTCTGGCCAACTGCTCTAGAAGACGCCAAGCACTTGGTCCAGAAATGCAAAGGGTGCCAGAAGTTTCGTTCAAAGCCACATCAGCCGGCTTCTGCACTCAAGACCATTCCCATCGCCTGGCTCTTTGCCGTGTGGGGCCTGGACATGGTGGGACCATTCAAGATGGCACGCGGTGGCATGACTCATCTGCTTGTCGCAGTGGACAAGTTCACCAAGTGGATAGAAGCAAACACAATTAAGAAGTTGAATGGTCCGACTGCTGTGACTTTCATCTCCGACATCACAATCCGGGATGGCATACCACACCGCATCATCACCGACAATGGCACAAACTTTGCCAAAGGCGCCTTGGCCCGTTTCTGCGTGACGCAGGGCATCCGACTGAACCTAGCGTCGATTGCCCACCCGCAGTCAATCGGCCAGGTGGAGCGAGCAAACGGCCTCATTTTATCCGGCATCAACCCCAGATTGGTCGAGCCTCTGTAGCGGTCGGCCGGCTGTTGGCTCAACGAGCTGCCGGCCGTCCTCTGGAGCCTGCGCACAACTCCGAACAAGTCAACTCGCTTTACGCCTTTCTTCCTCGTCTACGGTGCCGAAGCCGTCATCCCGACGGACATAGAATTCGACTCCCCTCGAGTTACCATGTACACCAAAGAGGAGGAAGAAGAAGCTCGACAAGACGGCGTCGATCTGCTGGAAGAGGGCCGGCTGTTGGCACTCAGCCGGTCCACCATCTACCAGCAGAACCTGCGTCGATACTACAACCGAAAGGTCAAACCAAGATCCTTCCAAGAAGGAGACCTTGTGCTCCGGCTGATCCAGCAAACAGCCAGCCAGCACAAGCTCTCGGCACCGTGGGAAGGCCCCTTCATTATCATCAAGGTGTTGGGGACCGACTCCTAGTACCTCATCGACGCCCAGAAGCCTCGAGCACGCAAACGAGATGACTCCGTCAAGGAGACGGAGCGACCATGGAATGCGAACCTCCTGCGAAGGTTTTACAGTTGATGCAGTATGTACCACGCCAACTTTTGTATTAAGTACGGAGACTCCGGGTCCCCCGAGAAGAGCTCGGGGACTACCCTCTTTTATCTATATGATAAGTATCACGCATGTCATTTGTGTTATTTCATTAGTCCGCCTGGCATCGGGTTCGACCCGTCGACCCGGGGACTTGCCGCCTTGTACTATGAAATGCTTCCTACAACCGGACAAGTAATGAGTTGGCACCGAAGCTCTCTCCTGCCAGAGGCCGCAGCTCGCAGAGCGGCTGTTAGGTCGGCAGGAGTTAAGGCTGAAGGGGTGTCTGCATGAAAAATGGCTAAGGACCCAAAGCATACACATAGTCCAAGTCGGCTTCCTGCCTCACCGACCGGCTGTCAAGCAGCCGGCCGGTCGGCTCCTACTTAACTTGCTAGAGAACTCTAATCGGCTAAGTACTTGCCTTCTCGAAAGTGGCTAAGTACTTGACCAAGCCACTGTCCGTCGAATGGCTGTTCGGCTGGCAAGACGGTTACCGAGGGAAGGCAGCAAAGGAAAAAAGCCAAAGAGCAGAAGAAAGGAAAGATAGTACTCGGCAGAAATATTTACATGTCAAAAGGCCATTGGCCGACATTCAAACAAGAGTTTAAAATACACCCCCGGGTGGAATTGTGCGAAGTTAACAAAGTTTGTCTAGACTGATAAGCAGGAAAAAATGAAGTTAAAATGGCAGCCTAGGAAGCAGTAGACGGGTTCGGCGGAATGGTGGAGTCGGTGGTGCCGGATGGTTGAGCGGCCGGCTGGTCAGTTCCCGCTTGATCGCCTTCAGCAGCAACCGGCCCGCTTGGCCGTGGCTCGTTGCTGGAGGCGCGGTCGACTTGAGGCTGGCCGTCCGCTCCGACCTCTGGCACCTCCTCTTCACCTTCCTCCTCCTCGTCGTATTCTCCCTCATCACTGGAGTCGATCACCTCGGCCGAGTCCTCGCCATCCTCCAGGTTCCGCCCGAACCACTCTGGTGGCGCCTCGGCGCCATTTTCAGCCAGCTCCCAGATGAAGATGCTGGTGTTGGTGCACTCAGTGATTGCCGCCGACCGCTTGACAAGATCACTCTCCACTGCCACCAGCTCCTCCCAGGCTTCTTGTCGAAACGTGGTCAACTGGGCTAGATTTAGCCCAAGGTACCATGCCTTGACGAACTCCAAGGCCCGGCGTGCTCTGGCCCAGGCCGAGGAGCCCTTCCACGCCTCAAGGAGGCCGACCGCCAACTCCAGCCAGTCGGTAGTCCGGCTGGGTGTGCGTGGAGCAGGCATATCGGGACACAGGGCGGCGACCGCCTGGGCGCCGACACGCTAAAGGTGGCGCAGCATCCGATGAGTCGGCCGAAGACGAGCCTGTGTGCTAAGGAGCTGCTCGTGAAGAGTGCGGGGGGCATTGGCGACGATCTCCTCACCTTCTGCCCTCCGTCCTTCGCGATCGGCTTCAATAGCCTGGTTGGCAGCACCAGAGTGACCTGGGAAGAAGTCTCCTCGGACAAAAAAGCATAGAGTCAGATCGAAAACAAGAAGTCGGCTCGTCCAGAAGCCGGCGGCTTGAAGAAAGAGTAAAAAAGGCAGCTTACCATCGACCATGTCTTCAATCTGGCCAAAGCCGGCTGTCAGCATTGCCTCCTTGTCGGTCCAGGCAGAGCGCTCGATCTCAAACTCAGCTAGGAGACCTGCCCCCTTGTCCTCCTCCTCCTTTTGGGCCTTCTTGAGAAGCTCCGCCTGCTCCGCCAGTTGCGTGGCCAGCCGGTCATGCTCCTCGGCCAGCTTGTTGCAGTCCGCCTCCCTAGCATGCAGCGCGGTGTTAGCTTCACACACCTGCTGTTGCAGGGTGGCGTTAGCCTCTGCAAAAGTAGAAGAAGAAAAGGACGTCAAAAATCAACAAAGAGAAAAGCAGTTGCCAGGAAGATCCGGCCTGACTGCTCAGCAGTCGGCCAAAATCTCGGGGACTACAGCCCGCGGGTGCGCCAGCGCGCCCCCACAGAGAAAGAAAAAGACTTACCCCAGCTCTCCGACAAGTCCGCGGCCCGTTGATCCGACTCCTGGACTTTGGAGTTGAAGGCGGCCGCACGAAGGTTATGATAATCATGCAGCAAAGATTCGAACAAGTATCAGTACTCAGAGCTTGCCAATTAAAGTTTCGTGTCGCCTGCTCAGCAGCCGGCCCGAAACTCGGGGACTACACCAAGTGGGTGCGCTGGCGCGCCCCCATGAAGAAGTGCAAAAATCAATAAAACAAGAATCATACCCGGATGGCTGCTCGCGACTCCAGGAACACGTTGTTGTAGTGCTTGAGCGCGGCGGCCTCTGCGCGGAGCTTGGCCTGGACGTCCAGAATTTCCTTATTCAAAGGGCCCGTCCCGCCTCCCCGCACCCACCCAATGGGCACGGCGCTGGTCGCCTCGGCATCCGGGATCGAAGAGCTCGCGGCGCCAGTCTCCAGTGGGCGTGGCGCCGCGGCCGCTTTTGCAAATCGGCGGCGCGAGGGTGTGCGGACATCTAGAGTTGGGCCCGTCACTAGCTCGGCTCCGGTTGGTGGCACCGGCGGGTCGGCCGGCTGTTTATCCCGCGCCTCCTCCGAGGGTGGTGGCGGGGGCACAATCATGTCCGGCATGGCGACGTCGCTGCCGTCCCTCTCCATGACCGGGTGCTCGTCGTCGGATCCCCCAATCGGCGCAATGAACTCTGGTGGTGGCGGCGCGGAGTTCAGGGGGGTGACGAATATCGCCGACTGACGGCGCGCGACTTCCTCGGTCCGTTTCTTCACCGCGACGGCAGCTTCGGCCACTGCCAGCTTCTTCAAAGCAGCGGCCTCCGCCTTGTCTGCCTCCGCCTTCTCCAGGCGGGCGGCTCCTCCCGCGCGTTTCGCTCCGTCGCTTCCCGGAGGTCGGCGGCCGAATCGATTCGCCGGGTGGTGGTGGAATTCTCCGTCGACCCCACGATCGAGGCGGCGGCCGAGTTCTCAAGAGAGAGCGGAGCCCTCAAATCAAGGAATAAAACAAAGGAAGTTCCGAAAGAATCAACGAGAAAGAAGAACACAAGGGAAAGATACTTGCGCCAACACCATGGGAGGCACCTTTGGGATTTTCTTGTACTTGACCGCCTTCGCTGCGGCCTCTTTCCGCCTGGTCGCGGCGGTTGGATTCTTGGACTTCTTCGGCGCGCTGCCGAATAAGACGGCGCCTTGCTTACACTTACGCGTGCCACCTCGAGCAGTCGGCTCGACGGAGGGGCCCGCGTCCGCCCTGCCGGCACCCCGTGTAGGGCGCGGCTCTTCCTCGTCCTCCTCCTCATCAGGCCAGGTCTCGATGCCAGCTTCTTCGGAGTCGCTGGCTTCATAGATGCCGCCTATCGCGGTGTCCTCCAAGGAGGCCGCCCCCAAGTCGGGGCCATCCACGTCGCTCACTGCCCGGTCCGGTTGGTAGTCGCTGCCCGCCCCTACGAGGGCGGCCGTCGCGTCCGACATATAGATCTGTTCCAGACGATGAAAGGCTAGCTGATCAAGACCAAGATCAAGACTAAGACGAGTATAAAAAAGAAGAGTTGGGAAACTTACCGCAGGCGGCGGGTCAGCGCGAGAATATGGCCGCTTGCCCAAGCTCCAAGACCCCTCAAGCTTGAGGTCGGAGATCTCGTTCACCAAGTTCGCGACGTCGGCAGCCGGCATCTCCTTGGTGCTCAGCCGGCATGGGTCGCGATGCCCGCTCATCCGGCTGATCAGGTGTGGCCGACCATGGAGCGGGAGAACCCAGCGCTCGACGAAGGCGACCAGCAGGTCAGACGCCTTGAGGCCTTTGGTCTCGGTCAGCTCTCGGAGCTGTTGGATGGCGGCGGCGCTATCTGCTGATACCGGCTTTGGCTTGTAGCCCCAGCTGGCCCGGGGCTCAGCAGGCGGGCTGGCTGCGTAGACCGGCAGGTTGATGAAGTCGGCGGCCGGGTATGCGTTATCCACGTAGAAGTAGGATTGCTGCCACATCTTGACTGACTGTGGCAGCTTGATGGTGGGGAAGGCGTTCGTCGGCGACGGTCGGCGAACTGCGACAAAGGCGCCACACTGGGCAGCCACCTCCTGGACAGAGGTGCCCAGCTTGGTGTAGAAGAAGGCTCCCCACAGCTCGATGGTGGGGAGGATGCCGAGGTAGCCTTCGCACAGCGTGACGAAGGCGGCCAGGAGCATCACAGTGTTGGGCATGATGTGATGGGGCTGGAGGTGGTAGAACTCAAGAAACGAGCAGAGGAAGTCGCTCGCCGGCAGGCCGAAGCCGCGGATCAAGTGCGAGCGGAAGACGACCCGCTCGCCTTCTTTCGGCACCGGCGAGATCTCCCCCTCCGGCGGCACGCGTACCTTCACGAGGCCTGTGCCGGGAAGACGTCGTGTCTCGCAAAGGAAAGTAATGTGGTCCTCATTGACGTTGGACCCATCCCAGTCTCCTCCTCGCTCGCGCACCATGGAGGCATCGATGAATAGAGGACGCAGTGAGGGAGCTGGGACTGCGCGGAGCATGGAGGGCTCAGGCGGACGAGCTCGACGAGGACGAGCTATGGCAGCGCTCCGACGTGGCTCGGGGGCACTGCGATGAGAGGAAGAAGAAGGAGGCGAGGACAGGGTGGAGGGGCGCGCGTGCTCTGCTGCTCCCACCCCTTCCCCTACTTATAGCCTACGAGCTATGAAGATGAGGGGGCGGGCGTGGGATCATGGGATTAACTGTGCCCACGACCCCACTCCCCCACCTTTCTCGCGCGGGTTACTACACGCAGTAACTCCGCGGGGAAGCACAACCGCCCACCTCGGCCGCAGTGGATCCGCTCGCGCTCCGAGGCCCGATGGTGGTGGGCCCATCCTGCGGACACGTCCCATCGCGCGTGTGGGCTCGCAGGCTGGCCCGGCTGGTTGGCACCATGTGGCGTGCCCATGACAGGCGGCGAGCCAAGAAGCTTAGCTAGAACGCCACCTGGTTCCCACCGATGCATTCAAAATTCCAGGAAGATCCGACTGGACGTATCCGACTCCTGCCAACCGGCTTCCCGGGAGTCGGACGAGGCTTCCTTCAGAGCACCCGGAGGAGGAAACTGTTGAGGCTCCTTGGCTCATCAGCCGCGGTGCCTCACCAGCTTCGGGGACTACTGTCGGAGTAATGGGCCATAGAGCCTAACCTGAGTCCCAGAGCCTTTCAAGACATCGGGCCGGCTGAGCCCCTCAAGACATCAAGATGAAGCGCCGCCTTCTGGTGGCTGGCTGGCTGAATGGCCAACTGCGAGAAGACGGCCATGCTTAGGAAGGCGGCTCCAAGACGGGCCGACTCCTGGCAGGCGGCCTCCAGAGAGGCCGGCTCCTAGCAGTCGGCCCATGGTGCCCTCAAAGTCTGCACCCCCATTAAGAAGACATGACAGGGTGAGGCAACAGTGTAGCCCATCACCCCCGTATCCAGGGCCGGGCGTGGCCACAGTGCTTCGTACATGTGGAGATCTCCGCCCGGCGCGGCACTGTTGCCACTCCACCCCTGACGTCATTCCTGTCAGGCAAAGCCCTACTCCCACGACCGCTTGTCGGTACGGCCCAAAGACGGCGGGCCCTACCGGTCAGCGAGAGCCCGAAAGACGGCAGGAGCCTCACCCGTCGGACCATGGAGAGGCCGGCTTCTAGCAGGCGGTCCGTTCCTTCCTCGGGGCCTATGCACCATTAACCAGATAAGACTCGGAGTGGCTACAGTAATCTCCCGCCAAGCGGCGGGACTGTAGCCACGGTCCCCTGACCAAGCAAGCATCATTAACATCACGGCAAACAGTAATCCACAGCCGATAAGACCCGTGAGCGGCGGGGGCGGCCTGTCGGCTCCGTACCAGACCAGCCGGTAGGGCCCACCAGGCGGTGGGCCCCGGTAGTTGGCGGAGAAGCCGGCGATCAGAGAGACTGACCGCTGGATCCCACACCCGGCCAAGTTACCATTGTACCCCTAGGGGGTAGGGCTATATAAACCCCCCAGGGCACCCATGCAAGGGGTTGGAACCTGTTAGAATTAGACTCACACCTAGGGGGAGAGGAGAGCAAGCCTTGTGTAACACCCCGAATATGACTTTCCCAATTTGTACTCCAACTCTTGCCGTTTCCGGCGTTAAGTTATTTATTTTCTCGGGTTCGGGTTTTTGTCTCCGTGTGTTGTTATCGTTGTCATGCATCTCATATCATGTCATCATGTGCATTGCATTTGCATACGTGTTCATCTCATGCATTCGAGCATTTTCCCCGTTGTCCGTTTTGCATTCCGGCGCTTCGTTCTCCTCCGGTGGTCAATTCTACATTTCTTTCGTGTGTGGAGATTAAACATTTCCGGATTGGACCGAGACTTGCCAAGTGGCCTTGGTTTACTACCGGTAGACCGCGTGTCAAGTTCCGTACCATTTGGACTTCGTTTGATGCTCCAACGGTTAACCGAGGGACTGAAAAGGCCTCGTGTGTGTTGCAGCCCAACACCTCTCCATTTTGGCCCAAAACCCACCAAAACCTTCTCCATCATCTAGAGCGTTCGATCACGATCGCGTGGCCAAAAACCGCACCTCATTTGGACACTCCTAGCTCCTCCTATGCCTATTTAAAGACCCCTCTGAAATTCTCTTTCTTCCTCTCCCGAAACCCTAGGCGTCTTCCACCTCTCTCCGCCGGACACGTCCGATTCGGGCCGGACGTGTCCGACTTGCCCCGCCGCCGCCACGTGTTGCCGCCCCGTTGGCGCGTCCGCCGCCTCCCGCGCCGCTGACCCGCGAGCCCGTCCCGGGCCCCCGAGGCCCGTCTCCCAAGCGCCGCTTGCCCCGCCGCTAGGGCACCCGCGCCGCCTTCCTTCGCTCGCCGCCGCCGCGCGCCGTCACTGGGCCGCCTCGCCGGCCGCCAAGGCTCCTCAACGCCGGCGACTCAGTCGCGCCTTGCCGGCTCGTCGTTCGGCTCCGGCGGCCCCGCCGCCCTCCGCCGTCCTCCTCGTCTTCTCGGGCCTCCCTCAAGTCCGGCTGGCGTGCCTCCCCTCGGGAAGTCCGGCGACCCCCCTCCTCCGGCGAACAGGGATTCCGTTGAACCTCGAAGTGCGCGCCGCCTCAGATCCAGATCCGGACGAAACCCTAGGGGTTATTTTTTCCCCAAGTCTCTAATTATTTTGGCTATGTTCGTCATGCCGTAAATCCGCATCCGTAGCTCCGTTTTGGGCATATAGCATATCAAAATGTTCATATCAGAGAGTACATCATTTCATTCCATTTCATCATTTTCATTTGAGTTCAGCTTGATGCCCGAAATGCTGTTAGAAGAGTGCTACTTGAGTTAGTTGTCAGATCTGCTACTCCATTTAGTTATTTGTCATTTTTGCCATGATTTTTGTGTGCATGATATGCCCATGAGCTCTACATATGTTTTGTTAAGGGTTTTGCCATCTTTCCAAAGGTGCAACCCATGTATTTTTGTGATGTGTGTGGTGACTAGCACAAGCTTGCCAAGTGAGGCACTTGGTAATGCTGATTTCAGGGACTTAGCATTTCCACCAAGTCCTTGAGCTGTTTATCTCATGTGGCCATATGTTCATGTTCTTTCCTAGTGATCCGTGCCTCTTTTGAGGATGATCAGTAAGGATGTTTTGTTAATATTGTAGTGCTCTATCCATCCATGTCTTTGTTTGCAATTATGGAGCACCTTAGCCTGAGTCAATCGTGCTCTACTTTTGCTACTTCGTGAATCTGGGCAGATTGTCTACTATTTAGCGATTTTGCCGATGATGTTGTAGTTGATCCGTGCATGCTATGTTATTGTTCTTGCCATGTATAGCTTGCATTTTGTGTATTCTTGATGGATGTATGCTTAGTTGGTCATGACTTGCTCTGTGGTGAGTGCATCGAGCTCATAAATAGGCCTACTTGATATCTGTTTTCAGCATGCTCCAGTTTTCACCAAGTCTGTGATCTGATTATGTTTTTGCCATGTTCACATGCTTGCAACTGTATTTTCTGATCCTTTTTGGCTCAAGGTCACTAAGGGACTTTTGTTAAGATCTTTGAGTATCTCCATGCCATGCTTTATTCTGCCATGTTTAGGGCCTGTAGCATATAGTTTTGTTGCTCTGAAGAGTGCTACCTGATCTGAAATTCCAGACAAGTGTTAATTTCACTAAGTCTGAAATCTGTTTGCCATATGCATTTTTGCCATGCTTGTTTGAACCTGTTAATGGATGAATTAGCCGTAGCTCAGTGCTAGACTTTTGTTAAGCATCTTGAATGCATCCCTGACATGTATTTTGTTGTCATGTTTGGGTGCTGTAGCTTGTTCATCTCATTGCATTTAGATGGCTACTTGCTGTAAATCGCAGACCGGTGTCATAATTGAATCGCTTGCCATTTCCAAACCGTAACTCCGATTCCGGCGTTCTTTTTATCGTTTTCAAGCGATTTCATCTCATCTTTCCAGTGGCACACTTGGATTCCTAAGTTGAGGCCAGGTTCATGCATCCCTTGTCAAATCTTGCATATGCATCCCGCATCGCATCCCGCATAGCATGCCATCTTTGCATCATATTGTTTGACCCGTGCACGTGGTTGATTGTGTCCTTGTTGCTTGTTTGTCTTGTTTGGGTAGAGACGGGAGACGAGTTCGCTAACGAGGAGCCCGTTGAGTTTGCTTTCGAGGATCCAGTCAACTCTGACAACTTTGCAGGCAAGATGATCATACCCTCGAAATCACTACTATCTTTGCTGGGCTAGATTGCTCGCTCTTTTGCTATGCCAATGCTACGATGCCTACCACTTGCTTTCAAGCCTCCCAAATTGCCATGTCAAACCTCTAACCCACCATGTCCTAGCAAACCGTTGATTGGCTATGTTACCACTTTGCTCAGCCCATCTTATAGCGTTGCTAGTTGCAGGTGAAGATTGGAGACCGTTCCTTGTTGGAACATCTATTTACTTGTTGGGATATCATTATATTATCTTGTTATATTAATGCATCTATATACTTGGTAAAGGGTGGAAGGCTCGGCCTCTCGCCTAGTGTTTTGTTCCACTCTTGCCGCCCTAGTTTCCGTCATATCGGTGTTATGTTCCCGGATTTTGCGTTCCTTACGCGGTTGGGTTATAATGGGAACCCCTTCATATTTCGCCTTGATTAAAGATTTTCCAGCAATGCCCAACCTTGGTTTTACCATTTGCCACCTAGCCTCTTTTCCCTTGGGTTTCCGGAGCCCGAGGGTCATCTTATTTTAGCCCCCCGGGCTAGTGCTCCTCTGAGTGTTGGTCCAACCGAGCGATGTCCGGGGCTACCAGGGGCAACTCTGGGCTAGCCTACCCGACGTCTTGCTCATCCGGTGTGCCCTGAGAACGATATATGTGCAGCTCCTATCGGGATTTGTCGGCACATCTGTGTGGTGTTGCTCGTCTTGTTTTAACCTGTCGAAGTGTCTTGAAGAACCGAGGTACCGAGTCTGATCGGAACATCTTGGGAGGAGGTCTATTCCTTCGTTGACCGTGAGAGCTTGTCATGGGCTAAGTTGGGACTCCCCTGCAGGGATTTGAACTTTCGAAAGCCATGCCCGCGGTTATGGGCAGATGGGAATTTGTTAATGTCCGGTTGTAGATAACTTGAACCTTAACTTAATTAAAATGAATCAACCGAGTGTGTTACCGTGATGGCCTCTTCTCGGCGGAATCCGGGAAGTGGACACGGTGTCGGAGTAATGCTTGCGCAGGTTGCTCTCTAGTTTCTCGCTCGCGCTTTTCCTCCTCTTCTCGCTCTCTTTTGCGAATAGGATAGCCACCATATTTTGCTAGTCGCTTGCTGCAGCTCCACATATTTACCTTGCCTTACCTATAAGCTTGAATAGTCTTGATCGCGAGGGTGCGAGATTGCTGAGTCCATGTGGCTCATAGATTACTATTACACCAGATGCAGGGCCTGATGTTTCCGCTCCAGGTGACGCGCTCGAGCTCAAGTGGGAGTTCGACGAGGACTCTCAACGATACTATGTTTCCTTTCCTGATGATCAGTAGTGGTGCCCAGTTGGGGGTGATCGGGACCGTGTCGCATGTTGGGTTATCTTTTATTTTGGCGCCGTAGTCGGGCCATGAGTGTTTGGATGATGTAATGTTATTTATGTACTTGATTGACGTGGCGAGTGTAAGCCAACTATGTTATCTCCCCTTTATTATTCATATTACATGGGATGTTGTGAAGATTGCCTAACTTGCGACATATGCCTTCAATGCGATTATGTCTCTAAGTCATTCCTCGACACGTGGGAGCTATAGTCGCATCGAGGGTGTTACACCTTGCCTTCTTCTACCTCTAGCATACAGCTCGAGGAGCACCATTGTACTCACTAGTGCTTTAGTGATCATGCGGAGACCCCGCAAAGCAGGACTAGGGGTGTTATCTCCTAGGAGAGCCCTGAACCTGGGTAAAGTACGCCGGCGTACGTGCCTACGCCTCATCCCACTTCCAGGCATCGGCGACGTTCTTCTCACTCCCACCATGATAAGCCATCCATTGGCATATGTCACACCCAACCCCCGACATTGAGAGTGCCGCTGCCACCTACAACGACTATGTGAAAGGTGTGGAGATCTGGACTGAGCGCCTCATCGATGTCGCAGAGAGGCTCACAGCACAACTATTCACCATGAGCATGCGAGTTCCAGGTACTCCCGCGAGGAGAGGGTGACTACGAGCGCCAGGCTGACCATGTTCTTCGAGGCCCTCCTTGATGCCCTGAAGCTGCTCCACTCCAGCCGTGAAACTCAACTAGCCAATGAATCCCGCAAGCTTTGCTGGGGCGTCCTTCTCAAGGTGCTCACAAAGGTGGCGTACAGGAAACCTGGCCTCAACTTCACCAACGTGCTTGACAGCTTGCATGAGGATGAAGATCGCAAGGCGCTTGAAGAGCTCGTCGCGCCCATCGTCGACTTGGTTGATCAAGTCAAGATGGTGGAAGGCCAGCGCTGGGACTAGCCGCTTCACTTCTCCTTGCCGCTACGAACTCGGGCCCAAGACAATTCACCTTAATTTAGAACTGCGGCAACTACTAATGTAATATAACTTGTTGTGTTTTGGATTGAATGCATGCTATCTTTCTTGTCTGATCTACCTCTGTATGGCATATACCCTACGCTTTATTAGGAAAACTTGTCGGTGCACGCACCCTTGCCGCGAGCGCTTCAAGGAACGGGTCCTTAGCAGCCTGTTGGGGGTATCGCTGCCGGTAAGATACCTTACCGTTCCTAGCGCAGCCACTTGAACTGTTGAGCGGACTCGAAATAGTGGCAAGGGCGCAACCAATCATGAAAAAGTTCCTTCACGTGCAGGTTTTCCATACAAGAACCGAAATCGTTCAAGGAAAATAACCTCATTTTTAAAAGAAATTCACTCAAGGTTTCACAACTTAGCTTTTCGCTGTTGTATTCTTTCCCGCAAGCTGCCACTTCGAACATCGCCTGTTGGTGTCCATACTCCCTATCCCCCTGACAAACTTGTATTGAGGGAACCTTCTGTCCTTTGAGAAAAAGAAAGAGGAGAAAATATGAACATGGAACCTTGGCGGTTCAGTAGTACTTGCCGGAAACAAACGTAGTACAATATCCTGGACATGCATGCTTATAAATCAACATGGAAATCGACAAGAACTATACATACTTAAACTTATTCAACTGCGCACAGGGTCTGTGCCTGGCTCTGTACATAGGGTTATATGCCTTGCCGACAAGGCTACTACAAAAGGGGGTTGCCGAGGGACCCGGCAACTGTGCCTCACGGGTAAAACTTGCGAAGATGTTTGATATTCCAGGAGTTGCTCACTCGAATGCCATCTTTGGTCTCCAGGCGGACTACGCCGGCCCTGGTGACTCGTATTACCCGATAAGGGCCTTCCCACTTTGGCGTCAACTTATTGGAATTATTGGCCGACTGAATGTGCCGAAGAACAAGGTCGCCTTCCTCAAGGCTTTGGGCGTGAACCTTGCGGCTGTGGTAGAGGCACAAGGCATGCTGGTAGCACGCGGCTCGCACAGCAGCCTGAAGACGATCTTCCTCAAGGAGCATAGCATCATCTTGGTGCAACTGCTCTTGCTCAAGCTCATCGTAAGGGAACACTTGAGGTGGGCCGTGTATGAGTTCCGTGGGGAGAACCGCTTTTGCCCCGTATACCAGGGAGAAGGGCGTCTGGCTAGTCGCTCGATTTGGTGTCGTCCAGATTGACCAAAGAACTGTCCGCAACTCATCAATCCAGCATCTTCCACACTTGTGCAGCCTGTCGAAAGTCCTTGTCTTGAGGCCCCGCAATACCTCACCATTTGCCCTTTCTGCTTGGCCGTTGCACCTTGGGTGAGCAACAGAAGCAAAACAAATTTTGCTGCCAAGCTCTTGGACGTACTGCATGAAGGTGCAGCTCATGAACTGTGTGCCGTTGTCGGTGATGACTCTGTTTGACACACCAAAATGGCAAAGTAGTCCTTTGAAGAACTTGACGGCTAACTGTGTTATCACCTTTCTCACTGCTTCCACTTCTAGCCACTTTGTGAACTTGTCGATTGCGACATACAAGTACTCAAAGCCCCCGACGGCTCATGGAAAGGGGCCCAATATGTCGAGCCCCCAGACCGAAAATGGCCACGAAAGAGGGATCATCTGAAGGGCTTGGGCTGGCTGATGGAGTTTCTTCGAATGGAACTGGCACGCTTCACACTTGGTTACTAGTGCAGTTGCATCTTGGAGAGCAGTGGGCCAAAAGAAACCTTGCCGGAATGCCTTGTCGGCAAGGGCCCTTGATCTTGTGTGAGAGCCACATATCCTACATGTATCTCTGCCAATAGCTCCAATCCGTCCTCCCGAGGAATGCACTTCAATTTCACACTGTTTGGTCCTTTTCCATACAGGACATCATCCACAAATTGGTACATGCTGGACCGACGGGCTACTTTCTCCGCTTCTTCCTGTTCCTCGGGGAGTTCCCCTATTTGGAGGAACTGAACAATGTCTTGTGCCCATGCTGGAGGCTGAGGCTCGATGGGAAGGACTAAAGGCATGTCCTCTATCATGGGAGTAGTTGTCTCTACAACAAGGGCATGAGGCCCTGCCGGATCCTGTCACTCCCTGGCAAGCTTGATGTCATCCCTGTCAACTTCCTTGCCGGCAGCTCCTGGGAGCTCAGCGGGAAAGTACTTGTCGGGTCTCAACTTCCTTCGCTTATTCTATCTTGCCGACGGTTCAACGGATGGCTAAGTCAGTTGGAGCACAAAAGTCCCTGGTTCCACAGGTAACTTGAGGGCAGCATGTTTTGACAGGTCATCAGCAATGTTGTTTTCTGCTCGAGGAATATGCTCTGCTTGTAGACCGTCAAGATGCTCCTCCAACTTCCTCACTTCATCAACATAGGCTTCCATCAATGGGCTCTGATAATCTTTGTTGACTTGCTTGATGACAAGCTGTGAATCACCTCTGACAATGAGCTTCCTAATTCCAAGGTCTGCCGTGATCCTGAGACCGGCAAGCAGTCCCTCATACTTTACAGTATTGTTTGTTGATCTCTCCCATGGAAAGTGCATCTGGAACACATATTTGAGGTGCTCTCCGGTGGGTGCGATAAGTAGCACATCAACACCGGCAGCTTGCAGTGAGAAAGCCCCATCAAAATACGTAACCTAGTCACGGCTCATTTCATTGCCGAGGAAAGTGGTCTCTTAAATCTCCTCGTCAGGCGTTGAGGTCGATTCTGCAATGAATTCTGCCAAGGCTCTGCTATGAATTGTTGAAGTGCTTTCAAACCTGAGACCAAAGCTTGACAGGTCCAACGCCCACTCCACAATCCTTCCGGTTGCATCTGGGTTGTGTAGGATCCGTTGCAACGGGAAGCGAGTGATGACAGTGATATCATGTGCCTGGAAATAGTGTCGCAGCTTCCTCGAGGCCATGAGGTGGCCGAAGAGCAACTTCTACACACAAGAGTATCTTGATCTAGCCCCCTGCAAGAGGGAGCTGACAAAATGGGTGTAGCACCATCTTCTTCTTCTTCTTCTTCTGTGTCACTTCATCTGCTAGCGCAGATCCCACCTTGCTGGCACCAGATTCTGCTGAGGGTCTTGCATTGTTGGCACCAGACACTGTCGGGTGTCTTGCCTTGCCGGCACCAGACCCTGCCGGGGAGAGCTCCGGCCTGTCATCCGATGGTCTTGCCGCTGTCGCTGCTTCTTCATCAAGTTCTTTGTGCGCCACTAGCACAGCATTAACCACTTGATTCGTTGCCGCTAGATACACTAGCCACGGCTCTTGTGGTTTGGGCGCGACTAGTGTCGGCGTAGAGGAGAGGCACCTCTTCAAATCTTGGAGTGCTGCCTCTGCCTCCGGAGTCCATTTCATTGGAGCTACCTTTTTCAAGATTTTGAAAAATGGGAGGGCGTCTTAGAAGATTTGGAGATGAACCTGCTCAGAGCAGCAACGCAGCCAGCAAGTCGACGCACATCTCTGACCTGTCTTGGTGCTTCAATCTGTTCAATTGCCTTGATCTTGTCGGGGTTGGCCTCGATCCCATGCTAAGACGCAAAGAATCTGAGAAGCTTGCCAGACGGGACACCGTACATGCACTTCTTAGGATTGAGCTTGAGATTGATCTTGCGCAAATTTGCAAATGTTTCTTCTAAATCTCGCACAAATGTTGCCTTGTCCTTAGTTTTGACCACTATGTCATCCATATAAGCTTCCATATTTCTATGTAGCTGGGGCTCAAAACCAATCAAGACTGCTCTGGCAAACGTTGAACCAGCGCTTTTCAACCCGAAAGGCATTCGTATAAAACAGTACGTACCACATGGAGTGATAAACACGGTCTTCTCTTCATCTTCCTTCGTCATGAAGATTTGATGGTACCCCGAGTAAGCGTCAAGAAACAACAGCTAGTCGCACCCGGCAGTGGAGTCCATGATCTGGTCGATGCGCGACAAAAGGAAAGGATCCTTTGGACAGGCTTTATTGATATATGTATAATCAATGCACAACCTCCATTTCCCATTCGCCTTCTGCACCACAACCGGACTGGCCAACATGGTGGGTGGAGCACTCCTCTGACCAAGCCCGCCGCTTCCAACTTCCTAATCTCTTCGATGATAAACTCTTGCCGCTCCAAAGCTTGCTTCCTGACCTTCTGCTTGACGGGCCGCGCATGAGGACTGACAGCAAGATGGTGCTTAATCACCTCCCTAGGAACGTCGGGGATGTCAGATGCTTTCCATGTAAACACATCGACATTCGCCTGCAAGAAGGCAATGAGCGCACTTTCCTATTTGCTGTCGAGGGTGGGGCTTATAATGAAAGCTCCGCCCGTGTCGTCCTCCTTGACGGGCACCTTCTTGGTTTCTGGTGGGGCTGCCTTGGATTTCTTGCTCTTGCCGATGGAGCTCTCTAGCACGTCCTCGGTGGGAACACGACACTCTAAGGAGGCGCGCATGCCAGAGTGGGTGCAAGAGGTCTTGCTGGTGCATGAGGTCTTGCCGGTGCACGAGGTCTTGTCGGTCTTCTTCCCCTCGGGAGCTCCAGTGGAAGGAGCAAGCGCCTTGACGGCAGCTGCTACAACTGCCTCCCGGTTGAGTTGGTCGGCCCAGATGAGTGCATCTTTCTTTTCGTAGTTGATAGTGATGATGCTCATCGGGCCGGGCATCTTCAATGTGTTGTAGGCGTAATGTGACGCCGCCATAAACTTGGCCAGTGCCGGACAACCAAGGATCCCGTTATACGATAATGAGATCTTGGCGACATCAAAAATGATCTTTTCCGTCTTGTAGTTCAGCTCACCACCAAATGTAACTGGTATTGTGATCTTACCCACCAGCTAGCTTCTTCGTGGATTGATCCCTTGAAACATTCCCGTTTCTTCGAGATCTCCATCAGGAATTTGCAACCTCTTATTCACTTTGGGAGAGATCAAGTTTAAACTGGCCCCACTGTCAACTAACATTTTTGTCACCTTGAGGTTGCTAATTTTTGGCGAAACCAACAATGGAAGACATCCGACCATGGTTGTGCGATCAGGGTGATCCTCGGCGTAAAAAATGATAGGCGTGTTGGACCATTTCAATGGCTTCTGGGCATCGATTGACGGCTCTGGCACATTAATCCCGCGCGCCCACTGTTTAAGTTGGCGGTGAGAAGAATCTAACGAGGCGCCGCCATTAATGAACATGGCTTTTGTCGCTTTCTGAAACTCATGCTTGTTGGATTCGCCATCCTCTTCATGGTCGTCATCTCCCTCTTTCTTGTTGCGGCCTCGAGCAAGCCTCTCTTGTTGCTTCTCCTTGCTGCGGCGACCTCCTCGACCACCACGCTTCTTGCCGGACCCCTCAGCACCATCCTAGCCCTTCTCCTTATCTCGCCTTTCGTACTCAGCTTTCTGCCTTTCCACAAGGTGCTCAACTTGCCGGCAGTTTTGGAGGTCATGGCCCTTGGTGCGATGGATCTTGCAATATTGCTTGCCGGAGCCCTCTGGCTTGTCGACAGCCGCCAAGGCCTGGCAGGCGGTGCACCCGGCAACCTCCTTGCCGGGGTCGTCAACCTTGGCCTTCTTGGTGGTGCCGAGGTTCTCGAATTCCTCGACGGCAAGCACAGTTTTTCCCTTGTGCTTCCTGTTGCGCCGTCCTCCCTTCTTTGCCGGGGCGATGACGTCTTCGTCTCCGTAGTCACTTCATGCATTGGCATCTTTGCCGGGGTACTTCCTGCCTTCTTCATCCCGAGCACATCTATCGGCCAAAACATAAAGATCAGAAACATCCCTAACCTTGTTCATCGCCAGCTCCTCAGGCATCTTGGTTGTGCATATTCTGATGGAACGCGCTGATGACAGCAGTAGGATGAACATCTGGGATGTTGTACTGCACACGGCTGAATCTCTATATGTACTTGCGCAAGGATTCGCCATCCTTCTGAGGGATGAGATGTAAATCACTTTCCCAGCCAGGAGCTTGCTGGCCTCCGGTAAAGGCGCCAACAAACTCATGGCACATGTCCGACCAAGAGGCTTGAGCACTAATGAGAAGTAGTTGGCGAGCACCTTGTCGTCTCGAGCCCCAGCAGCTTGCATTGCAATGGTGTAAACACTCAGGAACTCAGACGGATGAGTCTTGCCATCATACTTCTCCGGGACCTCTGTTTTGAACGTGCGGGAGGTGGGCCACTGGAATTGCCGCAGCTCACGGGAAAAAGCTGGGCAACCCACCTCGTAAGGCAGGTCACCAGAGTCCCCCGACGCAGGCTTGTCCACAGTGGGCCCTGTGCGCCTATATGATTGATGGTGCGCTTCTTGCTGCCGCTCGATGGTAGTTCGAGCATCTTCTTTGACCCGTTCCCGAAGAACTTGACGTTGGTCACGGCGATCTCGTGGATCGGACGATTCCGTGGATCCATCATCCCGGGGGCCGACTCGCCGAGCTGGCGACTGCTATCGTCGCGGTGGAGGGGAGAGCACTGTGGTCGCAGCACCTCTGATCCTTCCGTTGTCGGCACGCGTCGACTGAGTGGACCGACGCCGCGAGGGACCTGCTTCCTGGTGCCCTTCTTTATTGGCGAAGCCAATAAGGCTCTGGATAGCAGCTCTCCATTCCTCTTGCTTCTCCGCCGCGGGAGGAAAATCGAGGAGTATTTGTGCTCGCGCCAAAGATTCGGTTGGCGTAGGTGGTAGCGACAGGCATGACGAACGACCGGTGCCCGGATTTCTAACCACGTTAGATGGATCCCCATCACGGTTCCGCAGCCGCATGCCATTGCCACCAGCATCTTGGTGCGTATGCCGACCCTACATCTTGAGAATGATGTTGAGGGTCCTTTCTGTGGGGACGCTCAGGGTCATCACCGTCGCGGCATCGCTCGTCGCGCACAACCTGGGGGGACCGCATCACATGCACCAGCGGGGGCATCTTGGAAGTAGCCTTCCCACCCTTGGACGTTGCCGCGCCGCCTGTAGGCAGCACGTCCCCGTCCTTGGATCCAGAGGTGCACTAATCATCGTCGCGGCCGCGAGCGATGCTGCTCGCCTGGCTTCAGTCGCCAGAACGTCGTGGATGCTTGATATCCTCACCTCAACCAGCATCTACCCCATCGCCCTATTGGGGAACGCAATAATTTGTTTATTTTTCCTATACACACGCAAGATCCATCTAGGTGATGCATAGCAAAGAGAGGGGAGAGGTTGTCCACATACCCTCGTAGCCCGTAAGCGGAAGTGTTATGACAACGCGGTTGATGTAGTCGTACGTCTTCACGATCTGACTGTCGGCATTCTGGGAACGGGGGTCCCTAGACTTGCCTGCCTGCGGCCCACGGCATGGCTCTGCAAGCGGGCCCGTACGGCCCATCTTCACCAACTAGCATTCAAGACCCTCGCGAGGGGCCAAGTCTCGCAAGGCGGACGACACAAGACCTCCTCGGGAGCGGCCTCACCAGGCTGGCTCGCGAGGGGCGGAGAGATCAAGGCCAGGCAAACCTCGCGAGGTTTCAATGACGCGAGCCATGACGATCAAGACCAGGCGTGCGCCAGCGCGCACAGTGTCCTTGTTTCCTCTTTGGTGCTAAGGAGGCAAGCGCAGACGAGGAGTACCGAGGCATCAGGCAAATGTTTCCATATCGGTGCAACAAGACCAACACCAGCAGGACGACGAGATGGAGGTCATCGTGGAGGCCAAGACGGCGTCACCACCAGATCCTTTGGCGGGCGAAGTCCACTTTTGTCAGGATAGCTTATACTAGTTGTCTCCCTTCGAATTTGACCGTTGTGGGATCCTTTCCCGCTCAATATTTGGGAAGAGGACAAGGGCCTCTATAAATAGGACTATCCACCACCGTAGCTAGGAGGGGGATCATCCAGATCATCCTCAACCACACAAACTCACCAAGCACGAGAACACCTCTCCTCAGGAGGCTGTTCTTCCCCTTGTACTGTTCACCCTTAGTTCGAGAGGCAATCCACCACACCACACTAGAGTAGGGTATTACACCACAACGGTGGCCCGAACCAGTATAAATCTTGTGTCTCTTGTGTTGCGAGTTCGATGAGTTAGCCCTAGAGATCGTGCGAGGTTGAGGGCGTGAGTTGGTAGGGGCAGAGATCTTCGTGTGCACCCGAGTGTTCGAACCTCAAGGGTTTTGCTGGAACCCTAAATCTGACACCGACCGATCCTAGCACCGAAGGTATGACACCTCCGCGATCTGCACACGTTCTGCTCGGTGATGTCCCACGAACTCTAGATCCAGCTAAGGTTGAGGGAAAGTTTCATCAGAACGACGACGTGATGATGGTGATGATGAAGTTACCGACGCAGGGCTTCGCCTAAGCTCTACAACGATATGACCGAGGTGGATTTCTATGGGGGGGGGCACCGCACATGGCTAAACAATCAACTTGTGTGTCTATAGGGTGCCCCTCCCCCGTATATAAAGGAGTGGAGGAGGGGAGGGCTGGCCCTCTCATGGCATGCCCAAGGGGGGAGTCCTACTCCCGGTGGGAGTAGGATTCCCCTTCCCTAGTTGGAGTAGGAGAGGAAGGAAGGGGGAGAGAGAGGGAAGGAAAGGGGGGCCCCCCCCACCCAATTCGGATTGGGCTTGGGGGCACGCCCTCCACCTTGGCCGGCTCCTCCTCTCTCCTACTAAGGCCCATTGACTCCCCGGGGGGTTCCGGTAACCCCCCGGTACTCCGATAAATGCCTGAACTCATCCGGAACCGGAGCTCAGTCTTCCCCTCTCATTGCTTTCCCCCGCCGTCAGCAAGCGCGTGGCGGCGAGGTTCATCTCCGTGACATTGCGCACGTTGCTACCTTTTGAGCACTGCGTTGGATTTCCCCGAAGAGGAGAGGATGATGCAACAAAGTAGCGTAAGTATTTCCCTCAGTTTTTGAGAACCAAGGTATCGATCCAGTAGGAGGCTACGCACGAGTCCCTCGTACCTACACAAAAACAATAGCTCAAAGCAACCAACACGCTTAGGGGTTGTAAATCCCTTCACTGTCACTTTCGAAAGTGAGATCTGATAAAGATGATAAATAATATTTTTGGTATTTTTGGTATAGAGATGCAAAGTAAAAAGTAAAAGCAAAGTAAAAGCAAAGCAATAATAAAGTGATGGAGATTGATATGATGAGAAAGAGACCCGGGGGCCATAGGTTTCACTAGTGGATTCTCGCAAGAGCATAAGTATTCTACGGTGGGTGAACAAATTACTGTTGAGCAATTGGCAGAATTGAGCATAGTTATGAGAATATCTAGGTATGATCATGTATATAGGCATCACGTCCGAGACAAGTAGACCAAAACAATTTTTCATCTACTACTATTACTCCACTCATCGACCGCTATCCAGCATGCATCTAGAGTATTTAGTTAAAAACAGAGTAACGCCTTAAGCAAGATGACATGATGTAGAGGGATAGTTTTATGAAATATGATGAAAAAACCCATCTTGTTATCCTCGATGGCAACGATACAATGTGTGCCTTGCTGCCCCTTCTGTCATTGGGAAAGGACACCGCAAGATCGAACCCAAAGCTAAGCACTTCTCCCATGGCAAGAACAACCAATCTAGTAGGCCAAACCAAACTGATAATTCGAAGAGACTTGCAAAGATAACCAATCATACATAAAAGAATTCAGAGAAGATTCAAATATTATTCATAGATAGACTTGATCATGAACCCACAATTCATCGATCTCAACAAACACACCGCAAAAAGAAGATTACATCGAATAGATCTCCACGAGAGAGGGGGAGAACATTGTATTGAGATCCAAAAAGAGAGAAGAAGCCATCTAGCTACTAACTATGGACCGTAGGTCTGAAGTAAACTACTCACACTTCATCGGAGGGGCTTGGATGATGATGTAGAAGCCCTCCGTGATCGATGCCCCCTCCGGCGGAGCTCCGAAACAGGCCCCAAGATGGGATCTCTTGGATACAGAAAGTTGTGGCGGTGGAATTAGGTTTTTGGCTCCGTCTGGATATATATAGGAGGAAGAAGTTCGTCGGTGGAACTTCGAGGGGCCCACGAGGCAGGGGGCGCGCCCTTGGGGGGGCGCCCTCCACCCTCGTGACCGCCTCGTGGCTTTCTTGACGGAGGGTCCAAGTCTCCTAGATCTTATCTGATGAGAAAACCATGTTTCCGTAGGTTTCATTCCGTTTGGACTCCATTTGATATTCCTTTTCTTCGAAACCCTAAAACAGGTAAAAACAACAATTCTGGGCTGGGCCTCCGGTTAATAGGTTAGTCCCAAAATAATATAAAAGTGGATAATAAAGGCCAAAAATGTCCAAAACAGTAGATAATATAGCATGGAGCAATCAAAAATTATAGATACGTTGGAGATGTATCAAGCATCCACAAGCTTAATTCCTGCTCGTCCTCGAGTAGGTAAATGATAAAAATAGAATATTGGATGCGGAGTGCTACTTGGAATAATTTCAATGTAAATCTTCTTAATTGTGGTATGAATATTCAGATTCAAAGGATTCAAGACAAAAGTTCATGTTGACATAAAAATAATAATACTTCAAGCATACTAACAAAGCAATTATGTCTTCTCAAAATAACATGGCCAAAGAAAGCTATCCCTACAAAATCATATAGTATGGCTATGCTCTATCTTCACCACACAAAGTATTTAGATTATGCACAACCCCGATGACAAGCCAAGCAATTGTTTCATACTTTTGACATTTTCAAAACTTTTTCAATCTTCACGCAATACATGAGCGTGAGCCATGTATATAGCACTATATGTGGAATAGAATGGTGGTTGTGGAGAAGACAAAAAGGGAGAAGATAGTCTCACATCAACTAGGCGTATCAACGGGCTATGGAGATGCCCATCAATAGATATCAATGTGAGTGAGTAGGGATTGCCATGCAATGGATGCACTAGAGCTATAAGTATATGAAAGCTCAAAAGAAACTAAGTGGGTGTGCATCCAACTTGCTTGCTCACGAAGACCTAGGACATTTTGAGGAAGCCCATCATTGGAATATACAAGCCAAGTTCTATAATGAAAAGTTCCCACTAGTATATGAAAGTGACAGAATGAGAGACTCTCTATCATGAAGAGCATGGTGCTACTTTGAAGCACAAGTGTGGTAAAAGGATAGTAGCATTGTCCCTTCTCTCTTTTTCTCTCATTTTTTGTTTGGGCCTTCTCTTTTTTATGGCCTCTTTTTTTTCGTCCGGAGTCTCATTGTCGGTTTCAAAACCAGGGGATCTCGGGTAGGGGGTCCCGAACTGTGCATCTAGGCCGGATGGTAACAGGAGACAAGGGACACAATCTTTTACCCAGGTTCGGGCCCTCTTGATGGAGGTAAAACCCTACGTCATTCTTGATTGATATTGATGATATGGGTAGTACAAGAGTAGATCTACCACGAGATCAGAGAGGCTAAACCCTAGAAGCTAGCCTATGGTATGATTGTATGTTATGGTTGTTGTTGTCCTACGGACTAAAACCCTCCGGTTTATATAGACACCGGAGAGGGTTAGGGTTACACAAGGTCGGTTACTGTCAGTGGGAACGACACCTATGGGATCACAAGAATCCCTACTATGGTTAGCGGGGCGCGGGGTCGTGAGAAGAGCGGATCAAACAGATAGCACACGGTTCGTTTATCCAGGTTCGGGCCACGAGGATGAGTAAAACCCTACTCCTGCTTTGGTGGATTGTATATTTGTGTTCTTGAGCTAGCTATGGGGCGTGAGGAGCTCCAAAAATCCGAATCCCCCCTCTGGTCGCCTCGGGCCTCCTTTTATAGAAAAAAGGGGTTGCCACAGTGGCACACAGGAGGTGGAAAGGGTACAGTGCTTCGAGGTTATCCCTCGCATCACATGACAAGGCGCATTTAATGCGTCTTGCTTAGGTGTCCTTGCTTTATCGGGGACGGGGGAGAAACCTATCTCGTCCGTCGCCACTCCATCTGGTGTCGACACGCACCCTGGCCAGCGACGCCTGCGATGCCATGTAGGTAGGCAGGCAGCTAATGTGGCGGCGTGGTGGGTCTTCATGAAGATCTACATGCCGCCACGCGAGTGCCTGCTGTTGGGGAACGTTGCAGAAAACAAAAATTTTCCTACTCGTTTCACCAAGATCATCTAGGAGTTCATCTAGCAACGAGGCATCTAATGCATCTACATACCTTTGTAGATTGCGCACGGAAGCGTTCAAAAGAACGGTGATGATGTAGTCGTACTCGACGTGATCCAAATCACCGATGACCAGCGCCGAACGGAGGGCACCTCCGCGTTCAACACACGTACGGGATGGGAGACGTCTCCTCCTTCTTGATCCAGCAAGGGGGAAGGAGAGGTTGATGAAGATCCAGCAGCACGACGGCGTGGTGGTGGATGCAGGGCGTCACAGAAGCAGGGCTTCGCCAAGACTACGAGGGCGAGACGTAACGGGGAGAGAGGGAGGCGCCAGGGGCTGGTCTCAAATCCCTCCTCTCCCCCCCACTATATATAGGGGTGCCATGGGGGGCGCCGGCCCTAGTAGATGAGATCTACTAGGGGGGCGGCGGCCAAGGGGAGGTTTCCCTCCCCCCCAAGGCACCTAGGGGTGCCTTCCACCACATGGACTCTTCCATGGTGGAAACCCTAGGCGCATGGGCCTATAGGGGCTGGCGCCCTAGCCCACTATGGGCTGGGTTCCCTTATATTTCAGCCCATGGGGCCCTCCGGGATAGGTGGCCCCACCCGGTGGACCCCCGGGACCCTTCCGGTGGTCCCGGTACAATACCGATAACCCCGAAACTTGTCCCGATGCCCGAAACAGCACTTCCTATATATAATTCTTTACCTCCGGACCATTCCGGAACTCCTCGTGACGTCCGGGATCTCATCCGGGACTCCGAACAACATTCGGGTTACTGCATATACATATCTTCATAACCCTAGCGTCACCGAACCTTAAGTGTGTAGACCCTATGGGTTCGGGAGACAAGCAGACATGACCGAGACGACTCTCCAGTCAATAACCAACAGCGGGATCTGGATACCCATGTTGGCTCCCACATGCTCCACGATGATCTCATCGGATGAACCACGATGTCGAGGATTCAATCAACCCCGTATGCAATTCCCTTTGTCAATCGATATGTGACTTGCCCGAGATTCGATCGTCGGTATCCCAATACCTCGTTCAATCTCGTTACCGGCAAGTCACTTTACTCGTACCGTAATGCATGATCCCGTGACCAAACACTTGGTCACTTTGAGCTCATTATGATGATGCATTACCGAGTGGGCCCAGCGATACCTCTCCGTCATACGGAGTGACAAATCCCAGTCTCGATCCATGTCAACCCAACAGACACTTTCGGAGATACACGTAGTCTACCTTTATAGTCACCCAGTTACGTTGTGACGTTTGGTAAACCCAAAGCACTCCTATGGTATCCGGGAGTTACACGATCTCATGGTCTAAGGAAAAGATACTTTGACATTGGAAAACTCTAGCAAACGAACTATACGATCTTGTGCTATGTTTAGGTTTGGGTCTTGTCCATCACATCATTCTCCTAATGATGTGATCTCGTTATCAATGACATCCAATGTCCATAGTCAGGAAACCATGACTATCTGTTGATCAACGAGCTAGTCAACTAGAGGCTCACTAGGGACATATTGGTGTCTGTTATTCACACATGTATTACGATTTCCGGATAACACAATTATAGCATGAATAAAGACAATTATCATGAACAAGGAAATATAATAATAATGCTTTTATTATTGCCTCTAGGGCATATTTCCAACAGTCTCCCACTTGCACTAGAGTCAATAATCTAGTTACATTGTGATGAATCAAACACCCATGGAATTCTGGTGTTGATCATGTTTTGCCCTAGGGAGAGGTTTAGTCAACGGATCTGCTACATTCAGGTCCGTATGTACTTTACAAATCTCTATGTCTCCATTTTGAACATTTTCACGAATGGAGTTGAAGCGACGCTTGATGTGCCTTGTCTTCTTGTGAAACCTGGGCTCCTTGGCAAGTGCAATAGCTCCAGTGTTGTCACAAAAGAGTTTGATTGGCCCCGACGCATTGGGTATGACTCCTAGGTCGATGAACTCCTTCACCCATATTGCTTCATGTGCTGCCTCCGAGGCTGCCATGTACTCCGCTTCACATGTAGATCCCGCCACGACGCTCTGCTTGCAGCTGCACCAGCTCACTGCTCCACCATTCAACATATACATGTATTCGGTTTGTGACTTAGAGTCATCCAGATCTGTGTCGAAGCTAGCGTCGATGTAACCCTTTACGACGAGCTCTTCGTCACCTCCATAAACGAGAAACATTTCCTTGGTCCTTTTCAGGTACTTCAGGATATTCTTGACCGCTGTCCAGTGTTCCTTGCCGGTATTACTTTGGTACCTTCCTACCAAACTTACGGCAAGGTTTAGATCAGGTCTGGTACACAGCATGGCATACATAATAGAACCTATGGCTGAGGCATAGGGGATGACACTCATCTCTTCTATTTATTCTGCCGTGGTCGGACATTGAGCTGAGCTCAATTTCATACCTTGCAACACAGGCAAGAACCCCTTCTTAGACTGATCCATATTGAACTTCTTCAATATCTTATCAAGGTATGTGCTTTGTGAAAGACCTATGAGGCGTCTCGATCTATCTCTATAGATTTTGATGCCTAATATATAAGCAGCTTCTCCAAGGTCCTTCATTGAAAAACTTTTATTCAAGTAAGCCTTGATGCTGTCCAAGAGTTCTATATCATTTACCATCAAAAGTATGTCATCCACATATAATATGACTAATGCTACAGAGCTCCCACTCACTTTCTTGTAAACGCAGGCTTCTCCATAAGTCTGCGTGAACCCAAACGCTTTGATCATCTCATCAAAGCGAATGTTCCAACTCCGAGATGCTTGCACCAGCCCATAAATCGAGCGTTGGAGCTTGCACACCTTGTCAGCATTCTTAGGATCGACAAAACCTTCCGGCTGCATCATATACAATTCTTCCTTAAGGAAACCATTAAGGAATGCCGTTTTGACGTCCATTTGCCATATCTCATAATCATAGAATGCGGCAATCGCTAACATGATTCGGACGGACTTCAGCTTCGCTACCGGTGAGAAAGTCTCATCGTAGTCAACCCCTTGAACTTGTCGATAACCCTTAGCGACAAGCCGAGCTTTATAGATGGTCACATTACCATCCGCGTCTGTCTTCTTCTTAAAGATCCATTTATTTTCTATGGCTCGCCGTTCAACGGGCAAGTCAGTCAAAGTCCATACTTCGTTTTCATACATGGATCCTATCTCGGATTTCATGGCTTCTAGCCATTTGTCGGAATCCGGGCCCGCCATCGCTTCTTCATAGTTCGAAGGTTCACCGTTGTCTAACAACATGATTTCCAAGACAGGGTTGCCGTACCACTCTGGTGCGGAACGTGTCCTTGTGGACCTTCGAATCTCAGTGGGAGCTTGATCAGAAGTATCTTGATCATTATCATTAACTTCCTCTCTAGTCGGTGCAGGCACCTCAGGAACATTTTCTTGAGTTGCGCCATTTGCCGGTTCAAGAGGTACTACTTCATCAAGCTCTACTTTCCTCCCACTTACTTCTTTCGAAAGAAACTCTTTCTCTAGAAAGGACCCATTCTTGGCAACAAAGATCTTGCCTTCGGATCTAAGATAGAAGGTGTACCCAATAGTTTCTTTTGGGTATCCTATGAAGACGCATTTTTCCGACTTGGGTTCGAGCTTTTCAGGTTGAAGTTTCTTGACATAAGCATCGCATCCCCAAACTTTTAGAAACGACAGCTTAGGTTTCTTCCCAAACCATAATTCATACGGTGTCGTCTCAACGGATTTCGACGGAGCCCTATTTAAAGTGAATGCGGCAGTCTCTAAAGCACAGCCCCAAAAAGATAGCGGTAAATCGGTAAGAGACATCATAGATCGCACCATATCCAATAGAGTGCGATTACGACGTTCGGACACACCGTTACGCTGAGGTGTTCCAGGCGGCGTGAGTTGCGAAACTATTCCACATTTTCTTAAGTGTGTTCCAAACTCGTGACTCAAGTATTCTCCTCCACGATCTGATCGTAGAAACTTGATTTTCCTGTCACGTTGATTTTCAACCTCACTCTGAAATTCCTTGAACTTTTCAAAGGTTTCAGACTTGTGTTTCATTAAGTAGATATACCCATACCTACTTAAATCATCAGTGAGGGTGAGAACATAACGATAGCCACCGCGAGCCTCAACACTCATTGGACCGCACATATCAGTATGTATGATTTCCAATAAGTCGGTTGCTCGCTCCATTGTTCCTGAGAACGGAGTCTTGGTCATTTTACCCATAAGGCATGGTTCGCACGTGTCAAATGATTCATAATCAAGAGACTCTAAAAGTCCATCAGCATGGAGCTTCTTCATGCGTTTGACACCTATGTGACCAAGGCGGCAGTGCCACAAGTATGTGGGACTATCATTATCAACCTTACTTCTTTTGGTACTCACATTATGAACATGTGTAGCATCACGTTCGAGATTCATAAAGAATAAACCATTCACCATAGGAGCATGACCATAAAACATATCTCTCATAAAAATGGAACAACCATTATTCTCAGATTTAAAAGAGTAGCCATCTCGAATTAAACGAGATCCCGATACAATGTTCATGCTCAAAGCTGGCACTAAATAACAATTATTAAGGTTTAAAACTAATCCCAAAGGGAGATGCAGAGGCAGCGTGCTGACGGCAATCACATTGACCTTGGAATCATTCCCGACGCGCATCGTCACCTCGTCCTTTGCCAGTTTCCGCTTATTCCGCAGCCCCTGCTTTGAGTTACAAATGTGAGCAACTGCACCGGTATCAAATACCCAGGAGCTACTACGGGCACTAGTAAGGTACACATCAATTACATGTATATCACATATACCTTTTGTTTTGCCGGCCTTCTTATCTGCTAAGTACTTAGGGCAGTTCCGTTTCTAGTGACCGCTTCCCTTGCAATAAAAGCACTCAGTCTCGGGCTTGGGTCCATTCTTTGGCTTCTTCCCGGCAGCTTGCTTGCCGGGCGCGGCAACCTCCTTGCCGTCCTTCTTGAAGTTCTTTTTACCCTTGCCTTTCTTGAACTTAGTGGTTTTATTGACCATCAACACTTGATGTTCCTTCTTGACTTCTACCTCCGCTGATTTCAGCATTGAGAACAACTCAGGAATGGTCTTTTGCATCCCCTGCATGTTGAAGTTCATCACGAAGCTCTTGTAGCTTGGTGGAAGCGACTGGAGGATTCTGTCAATGACCGCATCATCCGGGAGATTAACTCCCAGCTGAGACAAGCGGTTATGCAACCCAGACATAGTGAGTATGTGCTCACTGACAGAACTATTTTCCTCCATCTTACAGCTGAAGAACTTATCGGAGACTTCATATCTCTCGATTCGGGCATGAGCTTGAAAAACCATTTTCAGCTCTTTGAACATCTCGTATGCTCCATGTCTCTCAAAACGTTTTTGGAGCCCCGGCTCTAAGCTGTAAAGCATGCCGCACTGAAGGAGGGAGTAGTCGTCAACACGTGTCTGCCAAGCGTTCATAACGTCTTGGTTCTGTGGGACGGGTGGATCACCTAGCGGTGCTTGTAGGACATAATCTTTCTTGGCAGCTATGAGGATGATCCTCAGGTTCTGGACCCAGTCCGTATAGTTGCTGCCATCGTCTTTCAGCTTGGTTTTCTCTAGGAACGCGTTGAAGTTGAGGACTACGTTGGCCATTTGATCTACAAGACATATTGCAAAGATTTTAGACTAAGTTCATGATAATTAAGTTCATCTAATCAAATTATTAATGAACTCCCACTTAGATTAGACATCCCTCTAGTCATCTAAGTATTACATGATCCGAGTTAACTAGACCGTGTCCGATCATCACGTGAGACGGACTAGTCAACGTCGGTGAACATCTTCATGTTGATCGTATCTTCTATACGACTCATGCTCGACCTTTCGGTCTTCTGTGTTCCGAGGCCATGTCTGTACATGCTAGGCTCGTCAAGTCAACCTAAGTGTTTGCATGTGTAAATCTGTCTTACACCCGTTGTATGTGAACGTCTGAATAAAACACCCGATCATCACGTGGTGTTTTGAAACAGCGAACTGTCGCAACGATGCACAGTTAGGGGGAACACTTCTTGAAATTATTATGAGGGATCATCTTATTTACTACCGTCGTTCTAAGTAAACAAGATGCAAAACATGATAAACATCACATGCAATCAATTAATAAACGTGACATGATATGGCCAATATCACATAGCTCCTTTGATCTCCATCTTCGGGCTCCATGATTATCTTGTCACCGGCTTGACACCATGATCTCCATCATCATGATCTCCATCATCGTGTCTCCATGAAGTTGCTCGCCAACTATTACTTCTACTACTATGGCTAACGCGTTTAGCAATAAAGTAAAGTAATTTACATGGCGATTCTCGATGACACGCAGGTCATATAAAAGAATAAAGACAACTCCTATGGCTCCCGCCGGTTGTCATACTCATCGACATGCAAGTCGTGATTCCTATTACAATAGCATGAACATCTCATACATCACATATAGATCATTCATCATTCATCACAACTTTGGCCATATCATATCACAACCCACTTGCTGCAAAAACAAGTGAGACGTCCTCTAATTGTTGTTGCAAGTTTTACGTGGCTGAATTAGGGTTCTAGAAAGAACGTCTTCTTACCTACGTTAAAGCCACAACGTGATTTGTCAACTTCTATTTACCCTTCATAAGGACCCTGTTCATCGAATCCGCTCCAACTAAAGTGGGAGAGACAGACACCCGCCAACGACCTTATGCAACTAGTGCATGTTAGTCGGTGGAACCGGTCTCACGTAAGCGTACGTGTAAGGTTGGTCCGGGCCGCTTCATCCCACAATACCGTTGAAGCAAGAAAAGACTAGTAACGGCAAGAAAGTTGACAAATCTATGCCCACAACTAATTGTGTTCTACTCGCGCAAGAAGAACTACGCATAGACCTAGCTCATGATGCGTAGTTCTTCTTGGTCACTTTGAGCTCATTATGATGATGCATTACCGAGTGGGCCCAGCGATACCTCTCCGTCATACGGAGTGACAAATCCCAGTCTCGATCCATGTCAACCCAACAGACACTTTCGGAGATACCCATAGTCTACCTTTATAGTCACCCAGTTATGTTGTGACGTTTGGTATACCCAAAGCACTCCTACAGTATCGGGAGTTACACGATCTCATGGTCTAAGGAAAAGATACTTTGACATTGGAAAACTCTAGCAAACGAACTATACGATCTTGTGCTATGTTTAGGTTTGGGTCTTGTCCATCACATCATTCTCCTAATGATGTGATCTCGTTATCAATGACATCCAATGTCCATAGTCAGGAAACCATGACTATCCGTTGATCAACGAGCTAGTCAACTGGAGGCTCACTAGGGACATATTGGTGTCTGTTATTCACACATGAATTACGATTTCCGGATACACAATTATAGCATGAATAAAGACAATTATCATGAACAAGGAAATATAATAATAATGCTTTTATTATTGCCTCTAGGGCATATTTCCAACACCTGCCCAGCTGGTTGGGTCGGCAGCTGCATGCATGCGGTGGTGGAGGTTTGGTCGGCGTGGGCCTGATGGTGGCCCGGCGGGTGTCCTTGGCAAGAGCCTTGCCGGGGCCCCGGCAAGGATCTTGCCGAGGCGCCTGCTGTCATCCCCGGCAAGGCGCTTGCCGGGGGCCTTGTGGTCTTCCTCGGCTGGGATCCCGCGAAGGGTTGTCGTCTCCTTAGTGCGTATCTGATCTTGAATGTCTTCACAAAGATCTGCATGCCGCCATGGGGATGTCTCCCGAATCCTTGCCCTTTTGGGGGCAGTGGACTCAAGGGTGATTTGCTCCGTAGGCGCGGGACGAATTGCCGTGGAAAGGGTCTTGCCGGGGCTGCTAGAACTGTCTCCCGGCAAGGATCTTGCTGGGGGAGTCCGCTTCGTCCCCTTTGCTCTTTGTGGTCTTGGCCTTGGCGTCATGCTAGTTCTCTTGAGCTTCGGTGTTACCCTGGCTCACCTCCCTTGCCTTGCTTGGTGTGGTGGTATCCGCGGCTGAGACTGCCCGTGCACAGTTATAGGGGTACAAAAAGTGTACCCCTCTTTTTGTACACCGACAGGAGCCCCCCGGCCTGGGCCACACATAAGTGCAATGCGTTGTTGGGCTAGGCCCAAAAACGGTGCGCGGGCAGGCGGGGCGGTTTTTACCGCGGTAAGATTCTTCGCGCGCTGCGCTTCCCATGATTCCCGCGCGTGGCGTGGCGTGGGGAGGCGTGCGTGACATGGGAGGCATGCGTGGGGTTGGTTCCCGCGGGCATGCGTCACATCACAGTTAATGTGAAAGGAGGCGGCCCGTGTTTTCCCCCATAAGAAGGAATAACCGTGGGCACGCTGCTCACTTTCTCCTCTTTCCTCGTGCCTTCTCCAATCTCGGAGCCGCCGTTTCCTCTCTTCCTTCCCTCCTAAGCTTCCGCCGTCGCCCGCCGTCGTTGCTTCGACATCCCCCTTCCTCAGTCCTCTAACTTTCTTAGCCGCCATGGCGCCCAAATCCGCCAAGGGCAAGGGGGTGGCTAAGGGCGCTAGGACTGTGGAGTCGTCGGAGAGTGCGCTATTGGGGGACCGGACGAAATCCGCCTTCTTCTTCCCCTCGACGGTTGATGTTCATGAGCTCCGGGCCTCCTTTAGGCCTCTATGGGGAGTGAAGACGGGGGGAGAGAATTCGGGACATCCGGCGACGCGCGTCATTCCTGCCGCTTGCGCCGATCCTGCCCCAAATCGGTATCCCTTTTTCGTCGATTATCTTTCTTGCGGGTTATGTCCTTCTTTTTCCAATTTTTTCTACGACATCATGCACACCTTCGGCTTTCGCCTCTTGGATTTTACTCCGAATGCGGTGGCGTGCATGGCTTTCTTCGCGCATCTTTGTGAAGGCTTTGTCGGGGTGCAGCTCAACACGGCACTCTTCTGCCATTATTTCTCCCCTCGAATCCAACCGGGAGGTGCTGTCTCTGGTTGCGTCACCTTGATCCCAAGATCCAAGGGGGCGTACCCGGACGGTACCGTGAAGGAGAGGTGGGAGGAATGGTGTGGCCGGTGGTGCTGGATTGAAGATGAAGACCCGCCGGAATTCAGCAAGGTCGGCCGAGTGTTGCCGGTCCGCGGCAGCGATTGAAGTGATGTCGACGTCGCCGACGGGAGGCTCACTATCGCCACCACCAGGATTCTCCAGCTCACCCGGGATGGACTCACCCTTGAGATGATCGAGGCGGACTTCATTCGTCGCCGGATCGCCCCGTTGCACAACAAGGAGAGGCCAGCCTGGCTTTTTACGAATCCGGCTGAAATTATGCGACTCCGCCCCGGCCTCGACCACAATTTCACGGTGATGGCGCATGCCCACTTCTGCCAGCGGCTTTTTCAGCTTGATGTTGGTCGCAACGGCGAGGTCGAACGGACCGGCAAGGCCGCGAGGGCTGCCGCAAAGGTCGGCAAGGCCATCAAGGGGCCGTATTTCAAGTTGCCAGCGGGGGCGGACCCGTTGTGCAATAATTCACGTTGGTCCAAGATCATCGCTATGATGCCAGACTGTAACGTGCACGGCCCTGTCCCGAGCTGGAAGGAGCCGAAGGATGCTGATGTGCAGCAATTCTTTGACACCCTGATCGAGGTGTATGTCAATGCTGACGCCGAGCGGTGGCTTGTCATGGACACCACCCAGGCAGAGCTGGACTACATCGCCACTAGGGCGAGGGAGGCATAGCTTGCCATGGAGGCCGGCAGCGCCGGGGGTGTGGAGGACAAGGACGCAACGGCTGCGGAGGAAGAGGAGCTCACCCGGTGGGCGATGGCCTCCGGGGAGGTTAGCAGCGCCGACACGGGAGCTCCGCTTGTCGAAGATGCAGCCGACGAGTCGTCGGGGGAGGAGGATGTGGGGCGGGCTCGACGCCAGCCAGGGGAAGAGGGCGAGTCCTGCGGCGGGCTGGCTCTGGCGAGCCGGTCTGGCCCGGTAGGGCTGCGCGACCTCAATTGACCCTGGAGGGGTCTAGGCGTCATACGAGGGCCACGGCAGCGAAGAGGCTGACAAAGGCCACTGAGAAGAAGAAGACAATTGCCCCTTCCCCATCTGGGCGCGCACAAACCCTGCCTTCTTCGCCTCCTCCGGCAGATGTCAACTCAGATGTTGACGCAGAGCTCCCTTTTGATCTTGGGCCCCTCAGCCCGAAGAGGAAAACGGGAGTGGTGGAAGAGGAGGAGATGGATGACGAGTAAGTACTCCGTTGCTTACAGCCATTTCCATTCCTCTGAATTAAGTCACTCATCTTGATCCATTTTTGCTTTTGCAGGGATGCAGAGACGTTGGCCTAGAGGGTGAAGAGGGTGAAGGCCTCGGCGAGCAGTCAGCCCCCGGCTGGGGCTTCAAAGACGCCACTGGTGGTGTTGAGCAGCCTGGACAGCAGCCCCCGGCACAGCCCCCAGCGTAAGTTCGTCACCCTCCTCTTATTTGACACATGGTAGGCATTTGATGCTATGGTGTTGACCTTGTCAGTTTGCAGGAGGGGAGTGGCAGCAGGAGGAGCCGCAGAGGGCTACCCCCAACACACCACCCCCATCGACTACGTCGCCGTGAGGGGCGTCCCTGGCAAGGGCATCAAGCACGGAGCCCACACCCATGGAGGAAGAGGGGAACTTGGCCACTGGTGACTCTGCCACGGTGCCAAATGCTGGCGGCGAGGGGACTTCTGTTGGGGAACATAGTAATTTCAAAAAATTTCCTACGCACACGCAAGATCATGGTGATGCATAGCAACGAGAGGGGAGAGTGTGATCTACGTACCCTTGTAGATCGACAACGGAAGCGTTAGCACAACGTGGTTGATGTAGTCGTACGTCTTCACGGCCCGACCGATCAAGCACCGAAACTACAGCACCTCCGAGTTCTAGCACACGTTCAGCTCGATGACGATCCCCGGACTCTAATCCAGCAAAGTGTCGGGGAAGAGTTCCGTCAGCACGACGACGTGGTGACAATCTTGATGTACTACCGTCGCAGGGCTTCGCCTAACCACTGCTACAATATTATCGAGGACTATGGTGGAAGGGGGCACCGCACACGGCTAAGAATATGATCACGTGGATCAACTTGTGTGTCTAGGGGTGCCCTCTGCCTCCGTATATAAAGGACCAAAGGGGGGGTGGGGCCGGCCAGGAGGAGGGCGCCAGGAGGAGTCCTACTCCCACTAGGAGTAGGATTCCCCCCTTTCCTAGTTGGAATAGGATTCGGGAAGGGGGGGAGAGGAGAGAGAGAAGGAAGGGGCGGCGCCGCCCCCTTCTCCTTGTCCTATTCGGACTAAGGGGGGACGGGCGCGCGGCACAGCCCTGGCCACCTCTCCTCTCTTCCACTAAAGCCCATTAAGGCCCATTTACCTCCCGGGGGGTTCCGGTAACCTCCCGGTACTCCCGTAAAATCCCGATTTCACCCGGAACACTTCCGATATCCAAATATAGGCTTCCAATATATCAATCTTTATGTCTCCACCATTTTGTGACTCCTCGTCATGTCCGTGATCACATCCGGGACTCCGAACAAACTTCGGTACATCAAAATGCATAAACTCATAATATAACTGTCATCGAAACCTTAAGCGTGCGGACCCTACGGGTTCGAGAACAATGTAGACATGACCGAGACACGTCTCCGGTCAAAACCAATAGCGGAACCTGGATGCTCAGATTGGCTCCTACATATTCTACGAAGATCTTTTATCGGTCAGACCGCATAACAACATACGTTGTTCCCTTTGTCATCCGTATGTTACTTGCCCGAGATTTGATCGTCGGTATCTCAATACCTAGTTCAATCTCGTTACCGGCAAGTCTCTTTACTCGTTCCATAATACATCATCTCACAACTAACTCATTAGTTGCAATCCTTGTAAGGCTTATGTGATGTGCATTACCGAGAGGGCCCAGAGATACCTCTCCGACAATCGGAGTGACAAATCCTAATCTCGAAATACGCCAACCCAACATGTACTTTTGGAGACACCTGTAGAGCACCTTTATAATCACCCAGTTACGTTGTGACGTTTGGTAGCACACAAAGTGTTCCTCCGGCAAACAGGAGTTACATAATCTCATTGTCATAGGAACATGTATAAGTCATGAAGAAAGCAATAGCAACATACTAAACGATCGGGTGCTAAGCTAATGGAATGGGTCATGTCAATCATTTCATTCATCTAATGATGTGATCCCGTTAATCAAATAACAACTCTTTGTCCATGGTTAGGAAACATAACCATCTTTGATTAACGAGCTAGTCAAGTAGAGGCATACTAGTGACACTCTGTTTGTCTATGTATTCACACATGTATTATGTTTCCGGTTAATACAATTCTAGCATGAATAATAAACATTTATCATGATATAAGGAATAAATAATAACTTTATTATTGCCTCTAGGGCATATTTCCTTTAGTCTCCCACTTGCACTAGAGTCAATAATCTAGATTACATAGTAATGATTCTAACACCCATGGAGCCTTGGTGCTGATCATGTTTTGCTCGTGGAAGAGGCTTAGTCAACAGGTCTGCCACATTCAGATCCATATGTATCTTGCAAATCTCTATGTCTCCCACCTGGACTAGATCCCGGATGGAATTGAAGCGTCTGTTGATGTGCTTGGTTCTCTTGTGAAATCTGGATTCCTTTGCCAAGGCAATTGCACCAGTATTGTCACAAAATATTTTCATTGGACCCCATGCACTAGGTATGACACCTAGATCGGATATTAACTCCTTCATCCAGACTCCTTCATTTGCTGCTTCCGAAGCAGCTATGTATTCCGCTTCACATGTAGATCCTGCCATGACGTTTTGTTTAGAACTGCACCAACTTACAGCTCCACCGTTTAATGTAAACACGTATCCGGTTTGCGATTTAGAATCGTCCGGATCAGTGTCAAAGCTTGCATCAACGTAACCATTTACGATTAGCTCTTTGTCACCTCCATAAACGAGAAACATATCCTTAGTCCTTTTCAGTTATTTCAGGATGTTCTTGACCGCTGTCCAGTGATCTACTCCTGGATTACTTTGGTACCTCCCTGCTAGACTTATAGCAAGGCACACATCAGGTCTGGTACACAGCATTGCATACATGATAGAGCCTATGGCTGAAGCATAGGGAACATCTTTCATTTTCTCTCTATCTTCTGCAATGGTCGGGCATTGAGTCTGACTCAACTTCACACCTTGTAAAACAGGCAAGAACCCTTTCTTTGCTTGATCCATTTTGAACTTCTTCAAAACTTTGTCAAGGTATGTGCTTTGTGAAAGTCCAATTAAGCGTCTTGATCTATCTCTATAGATCTTAATGCCTAATGTGTAAGCAGCTTCACCGAGGTCTTTCATTGAAAAACTCTTATTCAAGTATCCCTTTATGCTATCCAGAAATTCTATATTATTTCCAATTAGTAATATGTCATCCACATATAATATCAAAAATGCTACAGAGCTCCCACTCACTTTCTTGTAAATACAGGCTTCTCCAAAAGTCTGTATAAAACCAAGTGCTTTGATCACACTATCAAAGCGTTTATTCCAACTCCGAGAGGCTTGCACCAGTCCATAAATGGATCAATGGAGCTTGCACACTTTGTTAGCTCCCTTTGGATTGACAAAACCTTCTGGTTGCATCATATACAACTCTTCTTCCAGAAATCCATTCAGGAATGCAGTTTTGACATCCATCTGCCAAATTTCATAATCATAAAATGCGGCAATTGCTAACATGATTCGGATAGACTTAAGCATCGCTAGGGTGAGAAGGTCTCATTGTAGTCAATCCCTTGAACTTGCCGAAAACCTTTTGCGACAAGTCGAGCTTTGTAGACAGTAATATTACCGTCAGCGTCGGTGTTCTTCTTGAAGATCCATTTATTCTCAATTGCTTTCCGATCATTGGGCAAGTCAACCAAAGTCCATACTTTGTTCTCATACATGGATCCCATCTCAGATTTCATGGCTTCAAGCCATTTTGCGGAATCTGGGCTCACCATCGCTTCTTCATAGTTTGTAGGTTCATCATGATCTAGTAGCATGACTTTCAGAACAGGATTACCGTACCACTCTGGCGTGGATCTTACTCTGGTTGATCTACGAGGTTCAGTAGTATCTTGTTCTGAAGTTTCATGATCATTATCATTAGCTTCCTCACTAATTGGTGTAGGTGTCACAGAAACAGGTTTCTGTGATGTACTACTTTCCAATAAGGGAGTAGGTCCAGTTACCTCGTCAAGTTCTACTTTCCTCCCACTCACTTCTTTCGAGAGAAACTCCTTCTCCAGAAAGTTTCCGAATTTAGCAACAAAAGTCTTGCCTTCGGATCTGTGATAGAAGGTGTATCCAATAGTTTCCTTTGGATATCCTATGAAGACACATTTCTCCGATTTGGGTTCGAGCTTATCAGGTTGAAGCTTTTTCACATAAGCATCGCAGCCCCAAACTTTCAGAAACGACAACTTTGGTTTCTTGCCAAACCACAGTTCATAAGGCGTCGTCTCAACGGATTTTGATGGTGCCCTATTTAACGTGAATGCAGCCGTCTCTAGAGCGTATCCCCAAAACGATAGCGGTAAATCAGTAAGAGACATCATAGATTGTACCATATCTAGTAAAGTATGATTACGATGTTCGGACACACCATTACGCTGTGGTGTTCCGGGTGGTGTGAGTTGCGAAACTATTCCACATTGTTTCAAATGTACACCAAACTCGTAACTCAAATATTCTCCTCCACGATCAGATCATAGGAATTTTATTTTCTTGTTACGATGATTTTCAACTTCGCTCTGAAATTCTTTGAACTTTTCAAATGTTTCAGACTTGTGTTTCATTAAGTAGATATACCCATATCTGCTTAAGTCATCTGTGAAGGTGAGAAAATAACGATATCCGCCACGAGCCTCAACATTCATCGGACCACATACATCTGTATGTATGATTTCTAACAAATCTGTTGCTCTCTCCATAGTACCGGAGAACGGTGTTTTTGTCATCTTACCCATAAGGCACGGTTCGCAAGTACCAAGTGATTCATAATCAAGTGGTTCCAAAAGCCCATCAGTATGGAATTTCTTCATGCGCTTTATACCGATATGACCTAAACGGCAGTGCCACAAATAAGTTGCACTATCATTATCAACTCTGCATCTTTTGGTTTCAACACTATGAATATGTGTGTCACTACTATCGAGATTTAATAAGAATAGACCACTCTTTAAGGGTGCATGGCCATAAAAGATATTACTCACGTAAATAGAACAACCATTATTCTCTGATTTAAATGAATAACCGTCTTGCATCAAACAAGATCCAGATATAATGTTCATGCTTAACGCTGGCACCAAATAACAATTATTTAGGTCTAATATTAATCCCGAAGGTAGATGTAGAGGTAGCATGTCGACTGTGATCACATCGACTTTGGAACCGTTTCCCACGCTCATCGTCACCTCGTCCATAGCCAATCTTCGCTTAATCCGTAGTCCCTGTTTCGAGTTGCAAATATTAGCAACAGAACCAGTATCAAATACCCAGGTGCTACTGCGAGCTTTGGTAAGGTACACATCAATAATATGTATATCACATATACCTTTGTTCACCTTGCCATCCTTCTTATCCGCCAAATACTTGAGGCAGTTCCGCTTCCAGTGACCAGTCTGCTTGCAGTAGAAGCACTCAGTTTCAGGCTTAGGTCCAGGTCTGGGTTTCTTCTCTTGAGCAGCAACTTGCTTGCTGTTCTTTTTGAAGTTCCCCTTCTTCTTCCCTTTGCCCTTTTTCTTGAAACTAGTGGTCTTGTTGACCATCAACACTTGATGCCCCTTCTTGATTTCTACCTCCGCAGCTTTCAGCATTGCGAAGAGCTCGGGAATAGTCTTATTCATCCCTTGCATATTATAGTTCATCATGAAGCTCTTGTAGCTTGGTGACAGTGATTGGAGAATTCTGTCAATGACGCAATCATCTGGAAGATTAACTCCCAATTGAATCAAGTGATTATTATACCCAGACATTTTGAGTATATGCTCACTGACAGAACTATTCTCCTCCATCTTGCAGCTATAGAACTTATTGGAGACTTCATATCTCTCAATCCGGGCATTTGCTTGAAATATTAACTTCAACTCCTGGAACATCTCATATGCTCCATGACGTTCAAAACGTTGTTGAAGTCCCGATTCTAAGCCGTAAAGCATGGCACACTGAACTATCGAGTAGTCATTAGCTTTGCTCTGCCAGACATTCATAACATCTGGTGTTGCTCCAGAACCAGGCCTGGCACCCAGCGGTGCTTCCAGGACGTAATTCTTCTGTGCAGCAATGAGGATAATCCTCAAGTTACGGACCCAGTCCGTGTAATTGCTACCATCATCTTTCAACTTTGCTTTCTCAAGGAACGCATTAAAATTCAACGGAACAACAGCACGGGCCATCTATCTACAATCAAACATAAATAAGCAAGATACTATTAGGTACTAAGTTCATGATAAATTTAGGTTCAATTAATCATATTACTTAAGAACTCCCACTTAGATAGACATCCCTCTAATCCTCTAAGTGATTAATTGATCCAAATCAACTAAACCATGTCCGATCATCACGTGAGATGGAGTAGTTTCATTGGTGAACATCGCTATGTTGATCATATCCGCTATATGATTCACGCTCGACCTTTCGGTCTCCGTGTTCCGAGGCCATATCTGTATATGCTTGGCTCGTCAAGTATAACCTGAGTATTCCGCGTGTGCAACTGTTTTGCACCTATTGTATTTGAACGTAGAGCCTATCACACCTGATCATCACATGGTGTATCAGCACGAAGAACTTTCGCAACGGTGCATACTCAGGGAGAACACTTCTTGATAATTTAGTGAGAGATCATCTTATAATGCTACCGTCAATCAAAGCAAGATAAGATGCATAAAAGATAAACATCACAGGCAATCAATATAAGTGATATGATATGGTCATCATCATCTTGTGCTTGTGATCTCCATCTTCGAAGCACCGTCGTGATCACCATCGTCACCGGCGCGACACCCTGATCTCCATCGTAGCATCGTTGTCGTCTCGCTAATCTTATGCTTCCACGACTATCGCTACCGCTTAGTGATAAAGTAAAGCATTATAGCGCGATTGCATTGCATACAATAAAGCGACAACCACATGGCTCCTGCCAGTTGCCGATAACTCGGTTACAAAACATGATCATCTCATACAATAAAATTTAGCATCATGTCTTGACCATATCACATCACAACACGCCCTGCAAAAACAAGTTAGACGTCCTCTACTTTGTTGTTGCAAGTTTTACGTGGCTGCTACGGGCTTAAGCAAGAACCAATCTTACCTACGCATCAAAACCACAACGATAGTTTGTCAAGTTGGTGCTGTTTTAACCTTCGCAAGGACCGGGCGTAGCCACACTCGGTTCAACTAAAGTTGGAGAAACTGTCACCCGCTAGCCACCTTTGTGAAAAGCACGTCGGGAGAACCGGTCTCGCGTAAGCGTACGCGTAATGTCGGTCCGGGCCGCTTCGTCCAACAATACCGCTGAACCAAAGTATGACATGCTGGTAAGCAGTATGACTTATATCGCCCACAACTCACTTGTGTTCTACTCATGCATATAACATCAACATATAAAACCTAGGCTCGAATGCCACTGTTGGGGAACGTAGTAATTTCAAAAAATTTCCTACGCACACGGAAGATCATGGTGATGCATAGCAACGAGAGGGGAGATTGTAATCTACGTACCCTTGTAGATCGACAACGGAAACATTAGCACAACGTGGTTGATGTAGTCGTACGTCTTCACGGCCCGACCGATCAAGCACCGAAACTACGCCACCTCCGAGTTCTAGCACACGTTCAGCTCGATGACGATCCCCGGACTCCGATCCAGCAAAGTGTCGGGGAAGAGTTCCGTCAGCATGACGGCGTGGTGACGATCTTGATGTACTACCGTCGCAGGGCTTCGCCTAAGCACTGCTACAATATTATCGAGGACTATGGTGGAAGGGGGCACCGCACACGGCTAAGAATATGATCACGTGAATCAACTTGTGTGTCTAGGGGTGCCCTCTGCCTCCGTATATAAAGGACCAAAGGGGGGTGTGGCCGGCCAGGAGGAGGGCGCCAGGAGGAGTCCTACTCCCAGTGGGAGTAGGATTCCCCCCTTTCCTAGTTGGAATAGGATTCGGGAAGGGGGAAAGAGGAGAGAGAGAAGGAAGGGGGGGCGCCGCCCCCTTCTCCTTGTCCTATTCGGACTAAGGGGGGAGGGGCGCGTGGCCCAGCCCTGGCCACCTCTCCTCTCTTCCACTAAAGCCCATTAAGGCCCATTTACCTCCCGGGGGGTTCCGGTAACCTCCCGGTACTCCGGTAAAATCCCGATTTCACCCGGAACACTTCCGATATCCAAATATAGGCTTCCAATATATCAATCTTTATGTCTCGACCATTTCGAGACTCCTCGTCATGTCCGTGATCACATCCGGGACTCCGAACAAACTTCGGTACATCAAAATGCATAAACTCATAATATAACTGTCATCGAAACCTTAAGCGTGCGGACCCTACGGGTTCGAGAACAATGTAGACATGACCGAGACACGTCTCCGGTCAATAACCAATAGCGGAACCTGGATGCTCAGATTGGCTCCTACATATTCTACGAAAATCTTTTATCAGTCAGACCGCATAACAACATACGTTGTTCCCTTTGTCATCGGTATGTTACTTGCCCGAGATTCGATTGTCGGTATCTCAATACCTAGTTCAATCTCGTTACCGGCAAGTCTCTTTACTCGTTCCATAATACATCATCTCACAACTAACTCATTAGTTGCAATCCTTGCAAGGCTTATGTGATGTGCATTACCGAGAGGGCCCAGAGATACCTCTCCGACAATCGGAGTGACAAATCCTAATCTTGAAATATGCCAACCCAACATGTACTTTTGGAGACACCTATAGAGCACCTTTATAATCACCCAGTTACGTTGTGACGTTTGGTAGCACACAAAGTGTTCCTCCGGCAAACGGGAGTTGCATAATCTCATAGTCATAGGAACATGTATAAGTCATGAAGAAAGCAATAGCAACATACTAAACGATCGGGTGCTAAGCTAATGGAATGGGTCATGTCACTAAGATCATTCAACTAATGATGTGATCCCGTTAATCAAATGACAACTCTTTGTCCATGGTTAGGAAACATAACCATCTTTGATTAACGAGCTAGTCAAGTAGAGGCATACTAGTGACACTCTGTTTGTCTATGTATTCACACATGTATTATGTTTCCGGTTAATACAATTCTAGCATGAATAAATAAACATTTATCATGATATAAGGAAATAAATAATAACTTTATTATTGCCTCTAGGGCATATTTCCTTCAACTTCTGCTTCACAGCCTGGCACTGGTGAGTCGCATGTCCTCCGTCTCTGTTTTTTCCTTATTCTTTTTCTTGGCTTCAATGCTCCCATTACTACCCAGGCCCTCCTTCAATAGGTATGGAGGACGTGGATACTGTTGTTGGGAATATTGCTGAGGAGGCCGCGGTGGAGGCCGACAGGATTGCCGCCGAGGGGGCCGCCAAAGATGCTGACGAGGCCGCCGCTGATGAGGCCGCCAAGGATGCTGCGGAGGACACCGCTGCGGGGGACGCCAAGGCGACCGGCGAGGCTTCTGCCGAGGGCGCCAGCAGTGGGCCCACCGGGGAAGCCGGCAAGGCCACCACCGAGGAAGAGGTGGTTGATGATCAGCCTCCTTCCTCCTTAACCTCGGGCCCCGGCAAATACCTGAAGGTGGGTGATGACCTTTTCGTCCATCTTCCAGGGGCGTTAAGTTCCCGAGCGCCCGCCGAAGGGGAAGTCTTTGACGGTGAGGTGCTTGCCGCCATCGGGCTCGAGGTTGTCGATGAGCCGGGCGTTGGCGGCGATGGTTCTCCAGAAGAGCAGCTTTTTCGTGCCATGGGGGCCAATTTCTGGAAGCTCCAAGCGCTCTACCGTGCTCGCCTGGACAAGGTCAAGTCCAGGATGGCGACGGTAGACAACGCGGAGGTGGACTTCAAGGCGTGCATTGCTGAGACACAGACCTGGTTTCACCAGACTCGCGAGGAGCAGAGGGCCTTTCAGGAGGAATTGGCCAAGCGCGATGTAGAGCTCACCATGAAGATGGCTGACATCGAGAAGGCCCAGGAAAAGGCGGCGAACTTGGCTGCCGCGGCCGAGGCCGCCCGGAACTAGCATCAAGCCGCATTGGATTCCCAGGAAGAGGACCTCTCCATGCGTGAGGCGAAGCTTGCCGCAACGCTCCGCGGCAAGGATGAGGAGCTCAAGGCCCTTGTCGTGCGATGGACTCGCGAGCTAGAGCAGAGGCACAAAGAGGCACTCGATGCCCAAGCTTTGGCCCATGCCGGCAAGGTGAAGGAGTTGGAGGTAGAGCGGGACGAGCTGAAGGAGCAGGCCCTCAAGCTGTCCAATGAGAAGAGCACGCTCAACAGCGCCTTGGTAGAGGCGCAAGGAGCGGTCATCAGCAGGGCTGGGGAGCTCTCCGAAGCGCAAAACTCCATCAGAGATCTCAAGCTGAAGCTGGAGAATATTGAGAAGATGTTGTCGGAGAGCACGGCTCGGGAGGAGACCTTGACCAGGAGCCTGGAGGAGGAGGAGAAGCTGCAGGCGAACGAGGCCGCCTCCCAGCAGGAATATGTGGCGGGCAAGAACAGATGGATCAGCCGTCTGGAGGACGTCGCCGGCAAGGTCACCTCGCAGTTGGCCACCATGGGGATGCCAAACGTGAGGTATGCCCCTGAGCGCAGCGGGACCGTCAACGCCAAGCTGACCCAGTTCTTTGAGGGCGTACTTGGAGCCTTGGCTTATCTTCACTCCAGCAGAGCGGCCACGTTGGCCGGGGAGGCCCGGCGACTTTGCCGGAGGGTCGTGACCAAGGTCCTCACCAAGATGGCGTACTGGAATCCCGACCTTGACTTCGAGGCCGCGATGGATAGCTTGCCGGATGGTACTGACCTCACGGTGCTCAAGGACCGCATCAAGCCCATCATCGACTTCATCGACGAAATCAAGAGGGTGGAAGGCCAGTGCCGGGATTAGGCATCCCGTTCTTCTTCGCCGCTGCGGGTTCCCGACCAAGACAAATTTTATCTTCAGTTAGAACCACAGCAATGATGTGATGTAACATAACTTTTGCAGTACTCTTAATTTCATGCACGTTATTTCCCCGTTCAATTCCTCCTTGTATGCGCGCCCTACGTCGATTGGGTAGGCTCGCCGGCGTGGAAGCCCCTAGCGGCGTTTTGGGGACGGATCCCCATGGGCCTGCTGGGTATGCGTGCTGTCGGATGAGCCACCTTTCCGTTCTGAACGCGGCCGCTCGAACTGTCGAGCTTGACTCGAGTCAGAATCGAGGGCGTTGTTGATCGCGGAAGGCTACTCTGCCATTCTCGACGCAGCCGCTTGAGCTGTTGAGCAGACTCGAAACAGGGAAAGGGTGTTGCCGATCGTGGGACAGCCCCCTGGCATGCAGGTTTCTCATACAAAGGCATGACATCTCCGGGGGGAATAACCTCATATAAGAAGGATAGAACAAATAAGGGTTCAGTGCAACTTAGCTTCTGTTTGCAATCGCTCGAGTGCCGATCTTCTGGCGTCCTTTCTTCTCCAAGGGTCACGAAGATGAAGGAGTGCCGGGCTAACTTCTAAAGCCGACTCTCACAACTGCGCCCCCTACCTGCCGCGCCAAAGATGTCGGTGGGGACGACAACTATGGGATCATAAGAATCCCTACTGTGGTTAGCGGGGCGCGGGGTCATGAGAAGAGCGGATCAAACAGATAGCACACGTTCGTTTATCCAGGTTCGGGCTGCGAGGATGCGTAAAACCCTACTCCTGCTTTGGTGTATTGTATATCTGTGTTCTTGAGCTAGCTATGGGGCGTGAGGAGCTCCAAAAAGCTGAATCCCCCCTCTGGTCGCCTCGGGCCTCCTTTTACAGAAAAAAGGGGTTGCCACAGTGGCACACAGGAGGTGGAAAGGGTACAGTGCTGCGAGGTTATCCCTTGCATCACATGACAAGGCGCATTTAATGCGTCTTGCTTAGGTGTCCTTGCTTTATCGGGGACGGGGGAGAAACCTATCTCGTCCGTCGCCACTCCATCTGGTGTCGACACGCACCCTGGCCAGCGACGCATGCGATGCCATGTAGGTAGGCAGGCAGCTAATGTGGCGGCGTGGTGGGTCTTCATGAAGATCTACATGCCGCCACGCGGGTGCCTGCTGTTGGGGAACGTTGCAGAAAACAAAAATTTTCCTACTCGTTTCACCAAGATCATCTAGGAGTTCATCTAGCAACGAGGCATCTAATGCATCTACATACCTTTGTAGATTGCGCACGGAAGCGTTCAAAAGAACGGTGATGATGTAGTCGTACTCGACGTGATCCAAATCACCGATGACCAGCGCCGAACGGGGGAGAAACCTGTCTCGTCCGTCGCCGCTCCTTCTAGTGTCGACACGCGCCCTGGCCAGCAATGCCTGCGATGCCATGTAGGTAGGCAGGCGGCTGAGGTGGCGCAGTGGTGGGTCTTGACGAAGATCTGCATGCCGCCACGCGGGTGCTTGCCCAGCTGGTTGGGTCGGCAGCTGCATGCATGTAGTGGTGGAGGTTTAGTCGGCGTGGGCCTGATGGTGGCCCTGCGGGTGTCCTCGGCAAGGGCCTTGCCGGGGCCCCGGCAAGGGTCTTGCCGAGGCGCCTGCTCTCATCCCCGGCAAGGCGCTTGCCGGGGGCCTTGTGGTCTTCCTCGGCTAGGATCCCGCCAAGGGTTGTCGTCTCCTTAGTGCGTATCTGATCTTGAATGTCTTCACAAAGATCTGCATGCCGCCACGGGGATGTCTCCCGAATCCTTGCCCTTTTGGGGGTAGTGGACTCAAGGGTGATTTGCTCCGTAGGCGCGGGATGAGTCGCCGCGGCAAGGGTCTTGCCGAGGCTGCTAGAACTATCTCCCGGCAAGGATCTTGCCGGGGGAGTCCGCTTCGTCCCCTTTGCTCTTCGTGGTCTTGGCCTTGGCGTCGTTCTAGTTCTCTTGAGCTTCGGTCTTACCCTGGCTCACCTCCCTTGCCTTGCTTGGTGTGGTGGTATCCGCGGCTCAGACTGCCCGTGCATAGTTATAGGGGTACAAAAAGTGTACCCCTCTTTTTGTACACCGACAGTTACAAAGGAGGAAATATCCATATCCGTATTGCCTAGCTTGCCTTCCACGCCAAGTAGAGTCCCATCCGGACACGAGATGAAGTCTTCAATCTGATATCTTCATTGTCTAACAGTCCGGCCAATGGAGATAGTCCGGCTGTCCGGAGACCCCCTAATCCAGGACTCCCTCTGTAGCCCCTGAACCAGGCTTCAATGATGGTGAGTCCGGCGCGCAGAATTGTCTTCGGCATTGCAAGGCGGGTTCCTTCTCCGAATACATCACAGAAGAACTTGAAAACGAGGATAGTGTCCGACCCTGCGAAATAAGTTCCACATACCACCGTAGAGTGAATAATATTTTCACAATTCTAATTTGCTGACTTGTCTTGACAGTATGACGTTATGTCAGGGCCCGGTGATTATTCGAACCGTTTCCTTTAACCAGCCCCGCACATAATGTGAGGCAGTTTTTCGACACGTCTTGTCAAAGCAGAGATCGTGTCCCCTTATTACAGGATTCTCATCAAGACGGGCGTAGGTAACCCAACGGCGCCATCGATTGCGGCGCTTGGGGGATGAGCGAGTTTTACCAGGCAAGTGGGGACGCTTAGTTTCGTCCGCCCATATAAAGGGATAAGGATTCACCTTCCTATCCACGCCTTCTTCCTCCTTTGCTCATCCGTTTTCGCACACTCGAGCTCTAGTGCCCAAGTCCGCACTTCCCACCTCAACCTTCTCCAACCATGTCCGGAGCGGGAGGCAGGTGGATGGTCTCCTCCATCACGGATGGAGACATCAAGAAACTAAGGAGACCCAGATACCTGCCCGACGACATCGTGCACCAGCTCCCAGATGAGGGGCAGCTCATCCCCACCCCCAGGCCCCATGAGAGGGTAGTATTCCTCACCCATTTCCTCCGCGGACTGGGATTCCCTCTCCATCCATTCGTCTGGGGACTCAAGTTCTATTATGGCCTGGATTTCCATGATCTGGCCCCGAACTTCATCCTCAACATCTCGGCGTTTATCGTCATGTGCGAGGCCTTCCTCCGCATCAAGCCCCACTTCGGCTTATGGTTGAAGACCTTCAATGTCAAGCCGTAGACGGTGGGCGGCCGCTAGGCGGAGTGCGGAGGCGCCATGGTGGGCAAGATGCCCAACGTAACATGGCTCGAGGGCTCCTTTGTGGAAACCATAAAGGGGTGGCAATCGGGGTGGTTCTACATCACCAAGCCGCGCGACCCTGTATGGGCAGCGGCCCCCGAGTTCCGATCTGGCATCCCCACGCAGCTCACCTCCTGGAAAGAGAAGGGCATGTCCTGGGGTAGTTCAGAAGAGCTGACCAGACTCCAAACATGTATTCAAAACATGGTGAACAAGAACTCAAACTTGTCAACGTGGTCCAGGTCATGCTCCACCGCCAGATTCTCCCGTGCCAACAACGGGAGTTCAACTTGTGGGAGTTCGACCCAGCGCGGCACCGAACTCTGAACAGGCTCTTTGGTACAACTCACGAAGATGCCTGGAGGGTGCTGTTCAAAAGCGTCGAGGTCCCCCCTCCCATTACTAAGGATCGTGGATTCAGCGCGAAGCGCCAAGCCAAAGCGGTAAGCTGCTTTACCTCTCGCAGGATACTTATTTTTTATAGGTTGACTCCATGCAGGATCTAAACTCTCATACCTTTGATAGGATTGGCAGGAGATGGCCGGACAGATCGACTGTCCGGATCCTTTGCCCGAAGGCCCAGCAGACGCTCTTCTGGCGAAGATGCTGACTCCGGCTCCTTATATGGTGCCGGAGAAGACCAAGAAGGCCAAGGGAACCCGAAAGAGTTCCCGACGCCAGGCGTCGTCGGACTCACCGTCCGATGACTCGGCGGCGCACTCCTCCCCCGAAGACAAGGAAGAAGAAGAAGATGCTCCCCCTCTTGGAAGGGGAGATAAGAAAAGGAAGGCCGCCCTAACTGGGGGGGCGAAGGGTCCAAGAAGGGAAGGACTCTTCTTCCGGACAGCTCCACCGCCGCCGACGAAGATGAAGACGAGTGGTTGCCCAGGGCCAAGCCCCTGGGGAGATTGTAAGTATTCAGATACCAGAGTAACTCGTAGCATTCCTTTGTCGCGCTGCTTTCCCTAACGCCGAACATGATTATGCAGGCTGCCGCGAACCAGCATCGATGTATCATCGGACGGCTCCCTGGGCTCGTCGGACATGGATAGCGATCCAGTGCCGACCGCCACTTCCCCTCATCCTGCCGACGACGCCGAGGTACTATCTCAAGAGGCACCGGATCAAGGGGAGACAGTCCCGGAGGCGCCTCATGCGACCTTCCGGACTCCGGGAGCCGAGGGGATGGAGCCCCTGAGAGCTCCGAGTTCGGCCCTCAGCCGAACACCGTGCCGGAACCTCCAGCGGTTCCAGGCTCGGGCAGGCGGCCTCCTTATAAGAGGGGCAAGACGCCTGTGCCGGTGACCTCTGTCCATCCAGAGGCGCCAAACAATCTGGTGGAAGCACTTCGCAGCGCTTCCATCGACGAGGAGCACCGTACTGTTATGAGTGTGGTGGTCCAGAAGGTTCAGTCCACCAAGAGCGGGTTGACTGAAGCCTGTGCTAGCCTTCTAACAGGCTTCGAGGTAAGTGTTTTAAAATGTAGTAGAAATATTACCGCATAGACAGTAGCCCCTGATGCTTTGTTCGGTGTTCACAAAGAAAAGCCGAACAGAGGATCAAATAATATTGCAGGAGTCTAATATAAGCATGTCAATATGCATATGCAGGCTTCGCTGCTGGCGTCCGCCGCACTGACTGCGGAGGTCGCCGTACTGAAGCAGGACCTCGAGGGGTCCAGGAAAGAGCTCGGCCTTGCCAAGAGGCAGCTTGAGGAGAACAAGGGTAAGTAATACACTGTCTATAGATATGTATATATAAAAGAAGACGTGATTGCAAAATGACAGGATCAACTTATATTTGCCAGGGGCCACGAGCGAGGTGGCGACCCTAAAGCAGGTGCTAACCAAGGCCGAAGATAACGCGGCCAAGGAGCGCACCGAGCGAGAGAAGCACGAGGCTCGGGTGGGCGAGGTGCAGCAAGAGCTCCAGGCTCTCGTGGCGAAGCACGAGGCGTTGGAGCTTGACTCAAAGACGCGGGAGTCTGAGCTTGCCGCGGCCCTCGAGAGCACAAAAAGTGCCAAGGCCGAAGCCCAAAAGGCCCTCCAGGAGATCGATGCGATGAAGAAGATAGCGGCGGGTAAGGCTTTCTATATGCAAAGCAAGCATGTAAAAGTAAATTACCGATTACTTACCCGAATCCGGAGCTCTCCGGGAGCATTCGCTGATTTGCCCCGCAGCGTGTCTGATGCCGCACAATTTTACCAGGCCGAGGATGGAAGCTCAACGGAGAAGCTGTTCTGGTCTTAGTATGCTGAGGCCGAACACCCAATGCCAATGAGCGACCAGCTAAAACAGATGGTCGAGCTACATAAGGTGGCCGATGGGGCCATGAAGAGCTTTATAGTCCGGCTGTGGCTTGGCGACGCCCTTCAAACAGCTTCTTCGGCCTGGTGAGGCGGCTTGTGGATGCCTACCCGCAGCTGGAGGTCGTCAAGCGATCTATCTGCATTGAAGGTGCACGTCGGGCTTTCGCCCGTGTGAAATTGCAGTGGGTCAAGCTAGACGCCATGAAGCTGATCAAGGAGGGGCCTCCGGAGGGCAAGGAGCACCGCCACCCCGAGATGTACTACGAGGGTGTTCTGCTGGGTGCCCGTCTCATAGCGGACGAGTGTTCAAAAGATGTAATATTTGAATGAGACTTGCTCGTTTTTATCCTGTATTTATGAAAACTTGTTTCATATGCGCTATGCAACGCTTGTTTGAATTTAAAATATTACCTTCTGTTTGGCAGTTTATCCAATCTGAGAGATGGCTAGTCGTCGGCTTCTGCCCCCATGCCACGAGTGCTGGGGTGTTCGGGATAAACTTGAGCACTCTTGTTCCCATGTTTGGGTCCTTTGAGGGAGGTGCTCAGCACAGCGAACAAGGAAACCGGACTAATAATGCTTTATCACTCTCACCTAGCCATAGAATTCTATAATTTTAAATTTCGGCGAAGCCCCTGGTATTCGGAAAGACGAATTTGGGGCGCGATACACGCCTTTAAGCCGGATAGGGTCGGCCCCTCGCTCTAAGCGGCATAAGTCTTTAGGGACTCGAAAACCTCGCCAAACAGCGACCAGTCTCTCGCCTTATCACGACAGTCAGTTTTAGCTTTCTCTACTGAGGTGCTGAACCCAGCAGAACCGGGGCACAATCGCAGTAGTTCTCCTAGCGCTACCTTAGCCGATAGAGCGGAACGTAAGGTACCAAAACATAGGAGCCGGGCAAACCCAACATTTGACCAAAGACATGATTCGGAGCTGATGCATATAATGCCATAAGTTCGGGGTGCCGCACTTGTGAAAGTGTTCGGACTTTTCACACCGTATTGTGAGGTACGTAAGCCCCTGGTGTATTATCCGTACCAAGGTGTACGGTTGCAAGGCGTCATTAATGAACACACACACACACACACACACATATATATATAACAAGAATGCAATAATAGTCGTAATGTCATGCATTGTTTATTAGAAAATTGCGTTTAAAGCAGAGTGATACAGATAGTGGGATAAGCAAAGAGTAGGACTATGTCCCTTCCAAGGGCAAACTGAGGAATGATATTAAATCGAATATTTCGCTCGTTATTGTAATCCACCTGGGAATTCTGTGGTATGACGTAGCTGTCTGCCTCCTTGGTTGCTGCATCATGTGTTCAGCAATAGTGCTGCCGGACAGTGTTTCCATTGCGCGCGGCACGAGTTTCGCCGTTGGGCTGGGATTGGGGTGGCCGCTGTATTGCTACGCGAGCTCAGATCGCGCCAGGTGGTCTATTTGCCGATTGCTTCGAGAGCGCTTGAATGTGTCCGGGCTTTGGATCGCCGAACTGGTTGATTGCCTTGAGAGGCTGCATTGCGCTTCTGCTGTGAGGGCCGCGGTGTGCTCCTCTGTTCGGAGAGAGCGCTCTGTGTTTCCATTGACTGTAATAACTCCGCGAGGTCCTGGCATCTTGAGCTTGAGGTATGCATAATGCGGTACCGCATTGAATCTAGCAAATGCGGTTCGCCCGAGCAGCGCGTGATAACCACCATGGAACGGGACTATATCAAAGATTAACTCTTCGCTTCGGAAATTATCCGGGGATCCGAAGACCACTTCCGGTGTAATTGAGCCTGTGCAATGGGCCTCCACACCTGGAATGACGCCTTTAAAGGTCGTTTTTGTGGGTTTGATCCTTGAGGGGTCTATACCCATTTTGCACACCGTGTCCTGATAAAGCAGGTTTAGGCTGCTGCCGCCATCCATAAGGACTCGAGTGAGGTGGAATCCATCAATGATTGGGTCTAGGACCAGTGCAGCAAATCCGCCATGACGGATAATAGTGGGATGGTCCCTGCGATCGAAGGTGATCGGACAGGAGGACCAAGGGTTGAACTTTGGGGCGACTGGCTCCAACGCATATACGTCTCTGAGCGCACGCTTCCGCTCCCTCTTGGGGATGTGGGTTGCGTATATCACGTTCACCGTCCGCACTTGTGGGGGGAACCTCTTCTGTCCTCCGGTGTGCGGCTGCCGGGGCTCCTCCTCGTCATCGCTATGCGGCCCCTTGTCCTTGTTTTCAGCAATTAACTTGCCGGCCTTCTTGAACACCCAACAATCCCTGTTGGTGTGATTGGATGGCTTGTCTGGGGTTCCGTGTATTTGACACGAGCGATCGAGTATGCGGTCCAAGCTGGACGGACCCGGCGTACTTTGTTTAAATGGCTTTTTCCGCTGACCGGGTTTAGAGCCTTTGAATCCGGCATTGACTGCCGTATCCTCGGTATTTTCGCTGTTAATGCGGCGCTTATTTTTGTTGCGACGTGACCTGCTATTGCCGTCCTTGGTATCCGGGGTACCATGGTTCTTTGATATGTTATTACTGCGAGCCAGCCAGCTGTCTTCTCCCGCACAAAAGCGGGTCATGAGCGTCATGAGAGCTGCCATAGATTTCGGCTTTTCCTGACCAAGGTGCCGGGCTAGCCACTCGTCTCGGATGTTGTGTTTGAAAGCCGCTAAGGCCTCTGCATCCGGACAATCGACGATCTGATTTTTCTTTGTAAGGAACCGAGTCCAGAATTGCCTGGCCGACTCTTCTGGTTGCTGAATTATGTGGCTCAAGTCATCGGTGTCTGGTGGTCGCACATAAGTGCCCTAAAAGTTGTCGAGGAATGCGGCTTCCAGATCTTCCCAACAGCTAATGGAGTCCGCTGGCAAGCTGTTAAACCAATGTCGTGCTGGTCCTTTGAGCTTTAGTGGGAGGTATTTGATGGCGTGTAAGTCATCACCCCGGGCCATGTGGATGTGGAGGAGGAAATCCTCGATCCATACTGTGGGATCTGTTGTGCCATCGTATGATTCAATATTTACAGGTTTGAAACCTTCTGGGAATTGATGTTCCATTACTTCGTCTGTGAAGCATAAGGGGTGTGCGGCGCCTCTGTATTGGGCTATATCGCGACGCAGCTCGAATGGGTCTTGCCCGCTATGTTCGGCCCGACCGGATTTGCTTTTACTGTATCCGGCGTGACGTTTATCGTCTCGCAAAGTTGTGCACCCTCGTGATCCGTAGATCGATCTTGCATGCTTTGCTTTGTCCTCCAATATGTCTCGCAGGTCTGGCGTATCTCCCCATGCCTTTTTATTTGAATGGCGTCGGGGTAGAGGCTGAGTTTTTGGCTGGAATGCCTCTCTATCGCGGCCACGAGGTGGCCGATCAGCCGTATCATATGCTTCTTCCTCTAGTCAGGGTAGTAACCTGCACTTTGGGTAATTCTTGGAGAGGCGCTCGAGTTTATATTCCTCGGCCGCGAGGACTTCGGTCCATCTGTCAGCTAGCAGATCTTGATCAGCTTGAAGCTGCTGCTGCTTTTTCTTCAGGCTATTTGCCATGGCCATAAGCCGGCGCTTGAAGCGCTCTTGTTCGACGGGATCCTCTAGTACGGCGAATTCATCGCCGCCGAGGCTTGCCTCGTCTTCGGAGGGGGGCATGGAATTGTCATCCTCCTCCTCTCCGTCTACCGCTCTCTCAGGAGGGATGGCTCCTCCATCCTCCTGCTCTGAATCTTGCTGGAGGGGAATGTTGTTGTCTTCGGCACTATCCGGAGTGTTATTGTCTCTTGTGCCAGTATCACCACTTTTGCTTTGGCGGGACCTGGAGCGGCGCCGCTGACGTCGGCGCTTGGGTTGCTTCTTGGAGGGGTCATCCTCCACTATCTCGTCGCCATTGCCTTCTTTGGGTGTATCCACCATGTATATGTGGTATTACGAGGTGGCTTTCCAGTGCCCTATATGCGCTGGTTCGTGTTCGTCTCCTACATCGTCGTCCATACCGTCGATGTCTTCGGAGTCGAAGTTGAGCATGTCAGTTAAATCATCGACAGTGGCTACGAAGTGGGTGGTGGGTGGGCGTCAAATTTCTTCGTTGTCCGCATCCCAATCCTGTTGGCCTTAGTCCGGCCAGGGCTCTCCTGACAAAGAGAGAGACCTTAGTGAATTCAGAATGTCGCCGAAGGGCGAGTGCTGAAAGATATCCGCGGCAGTGAATTCCATGATCGGTGCCCAATCAGATTCGATTGGCAGGGGCACGGGCGGTTTGGAGTCCGGAAAAGAGTCCGGCACCTTGGAGTCACAGGCTTCGCAGAGGATTAGGCTGGTGTTCGGCTCGATCGCCATTGAGAGTGCAGCCCCTGAGGCGGTGTCTAGCCACCTGTCCTCGATTGGCGCAGTTGGCTCTGAGCTAAGGGTCGGAGCTGATGCAGGCGCGATCTCTGGGGTACTGTTCGGCGGCAGAGCTAGGTCATACCCATCGTGACAGTGCGGCGCGCCCAACTGTGGCTTGAATCCGTCGAAGATCAAGTCTCCGCGGATGTCGGCCGTGTAGTTCAAACTTCCAAATCTGACCTGATGGCCAGGGGCGTAGCTTTCAATCTGCTCCAGATGGCCAAGCGAATTAGCCTGAAGTGCAAAGCCGCCGAATACGAAGATCTGTCCGGGGAGAAAAGTCTCGCCCTGGACCGCATCGCTATCGATGATAGTAGGAGCCATCAAGCCTAACGGCGACGACACAGAGGAACTCTCAATGAAAGCACCAATGTTGGTGTCAAAACCGGCGGATCTCGGGTAGGGGGTCCCGAACTGTGCGTCTAGGCCGGATGGTAACAAGAGGCAGGGGACACAATGTTTTACCCAGGTTCGGGCCCTCTTGATGGAGGTAAAACCCTACGTCCTGCTTGATTGATATTGATGATATGGGTAGTACAAGAGTAGATCTACCACGAGATCAGAGAGGCTGAACCCTAGAAGCTAGCCTATGGTATGATTGTATGTTATGGTTGTTGTTGTCCTACGGACTAAAACCCTTCGGTTTATATAGACACCGGAGAGGGTTAGGGTTACACAAGGTCGGTTACAAAGGAGGAAATATCCATATCCGTATTTCCTAGCTTGCCTTCCACGCCAAGTAGAGTCCCATCCGGACACGAGACGAAGTCTTCAATCTGGTATCTTCATAGTCTAACAGTCCGGCCAATGGAGATAGTCCGGCTGTCCGGAGACCCCCTAATCCAGGACTCCCTCACTCATCCCTACTTGTGGGGGATCATAGTCTCCATCATCATTTCCTCACTAGGGACAATGCTCTAAAAATGATGATCATCACACTTCTTATTTTTCTTACAACTCAACAATTACAACTCAATACTTAGAACAAAATATGACTCTATATGAATGCCTCCGGCGGTGTACAGGGATATGCAATGAATCAAGAGTGACACGTATGAAAGAATTATGAACGGTGGCTTTGCCACAAATACGATGTCAACTACATGATCATGCTAGCAATATGACAATGATGGAGCGTGTCATAATGAATGGAACGGTGGAAAGTTGCATGGCAATATATCTCGGAATGGCTATGGAAATGCCATGATAGGTGGGTATGGTGGCTGTTTTGAGGAAGGTATTTGGTGGGTGTATGATACCGGTGAAAAGTGCGCGGTATTAGAGAGGCTAGCAATGGTGGAAGGGAGGAAAGTGCGTATAATCCATGGACTCAACATTAGTAATAAAGAACTCATATACTTATTGCAAAAATCTAGAAGTTATCAAAGCAAAGTATTATGCGCATGCTCCTAGGGGGATAGATTGGTAGGAAAATACCATCGCTCGTCCCCGACCGCCACTCATAAGGAAGACAATCAATAAATAAATCATGCTCCGACTTCATCACATAACGGTTCACCATACGTGCATGCTACGGGAATCACAAACTTTAACACAAGAAATTCTCAAATTCACAACTACTCAACTAGCATGACTCTAATATCACCATCCTCATATCTCAAAACAATTATCAAGCATCAATTTTTTCTTAGTATTCAACGCACTCAAAAGAAAGTTTTACAAATCTTGAATACCAAGCATATTATTATTAAGCAAATTACCATGCTATTAAGACTCTAAAAATAATATAAGTGAAGCATGAGAGATCAATAGTTTATATAAAACAAATCCACCACCGTGCTCTAAAAGATAAAAGTGAGGCACTAGAGCAAAATTATATAACTCAAAAGATATAAGTGAAGCACTAGAGTAAAATTATAGAGCTCAAAAGATATAAGTGAAGCACATAGAGTATTCTATCAAATTCCAAATTATGTATGGCTATCTCAAAAGGTGTGTACAGCAAGGATGATTGTGGTAGACTAACAAGCAAAGACTCAAATCATAAAAGACGCTCCAAGCAAAACACATATCATGTGGTGAATAAAAATATAGCTCCAAGTAAAGTTACCGATAGAAGTAGACGAAAGAGGGGATGCCTTCCGGGGCATCCCCAAGATTTGGCTTTTAGGTGTCCTTAGATTATCTTGGGGGTTCCATGGGCATCCCCAAGCTTAGGCTCTTGCCACTGCTTGTTCCATAATCCATCAAATCTTTACCCAAAACTTGAAAACTTCACAACACAAAACTTAAAGTAGAAAATCTCGTGAGCTCCGTTAGCGAAAGAAAACAAAAGAACACTTCAAGGTACTGTAATGAACTCATTCTTTATTTATATGGGTGTTAAACCTACTGTATTCCAACTTCTCTGTGGTTCATAAACTATTTTACTAGCCATAGATGCATCAAAATAAGCAAACAACACACGAAAAACAGAATCTGTCAAAAACAGAACAGTCTGTAGTAATCTGTAGCTAGCACAAGATCTAGAACCCAAAAAATTCTAAAATAAATTTATGGACGTGAGGAATTTATCTATTAATCATCTTCAAAAATAATTAACTAAATATCACTCCCCAAATAAAAATGACAGCAGTTCTCGTGAGCGCTAAAGTTTCTGTTTTTTACAGCAAGTTCAACAAGACTTTCCCCAAGTCTTCTCAACTGTTCTACTTGGCACAAACACTACTTAAACATAAAAAACACAACCAAAACAGATGCTAAATAAATTATTTATTAAATAACAGCAAGGAATAATATTGGGTTGTCTCCCAACAAGCGCTTTTCTTTAAAGCCTTATAGCTAGGCATTGATAATTTTAATGATGCTCACATGAAAGACAAGAATTGAAGCACAAAAGGAGCATCATAAAGCATGTGACAAACACATATAAGTCTAACATACTACCTATGCATAGGCATCTTATTGGCAACCAAATTATCAAGGCAAGAAAAAACTAGCATATGCAAGGAAGCGGAAAGAAACAATAGCAATCTCAACATAACAAGAGGTAATTTAGTAACATGAAAATTTCTACCACCATATTTTCCTTTCTCATAATAATTACATGTAGGATCATAAGAGAATTCAACAATATAGCTATCACATAAAATATTCTCAACGTGATCCACATGCATGCAAAGTTGACACTCTTCCGAAATAGTGGGATCAATATTAACTAAAGTCATGACCTTTCCAAACCCACTTTTATCAAAAACTTCATGAGATTGAACATTCTCCAAATATGTGGGATCTAAAGTTGACATTCTTCCAAACCCACTTTCAATATTATTGCAAACATTATAATCAATCTCATATTCATCATGGGGTTTAAATAAATTTTCAAGATCAAAAGAAGAATCACCCCAATCATGATTATTGCAACAAGTAGAGGACATAGAAAAACTAGCATCCCCAAGCTTAGGGTTTTGCATATTATTAGCACAATTGACATTAATAGATTTTATAATAGCATCATTGCAATCATGCTTTTTATTCAAAGATCTATCATGAATTACTTCATCACAATTTTCAGATTCACGAATTTCAAGCAAAACTTCATAAAGATAATCTAGTGCACAAAACTCACTAGCAATTGGTTCATCATAGTTGGATCTCTTAAAAATATTAGCAAGCGGACGAGGATCCATAGATCTTAGGTTCTCTATTTAGTAATAAATAAACAACTATTCCAACCATACGAACAAACAAGAAACGGGCAAAAAGAGGCAAATAGAGAAAGAGAGGGAGGATAGAGAGAGAGGGCGAATAAAACGGCAAGGGTGAATTGGGGGGAGAGGAAAACGAGAGGCAAATGGAAAATAATGTAATGCGGGAGATAGGGATTGTGATGGGTACTTGGTATGTTGACTTTTGCACGGACTCCCCGGCAACGGCGCCAGAAATTCTTCTTGCTACCTCTTGAGCACTGTGTTGGATTTCCCCGAAGAGGAGAGGATGATGCCGCAAAGTAGCGTAAGTATTTCCCTCAGTTTTTGAGAACCAAGGTATCAATCCAGAAGGAGGATACGCACGAGTCCCTCGTACCTACACAAAAACAATAGCTCAAAGCAACCAACGTGCTTAGGGGTTGTCAATCCCTTCACGGTCACTTACGAAAGTGAGATCTGATAGAGATGATAAATAATATTTTTGGTATAGAGATGCAAAGTAAAAAGTAAAAGCAAAGTAAAAGCAAAGCAACAATAAAGTGATGGAGATTGATATGATGAGAAAGGGACCAGGGGGCCATAGGTTTCACTAGTGGCTTCTCTCAAGAGCATAAGTATTCTACGGTGGGTGAACAAATTACTGTTGAGCAATTGACAAAATTGAGCATAATTATGAGAATATCTAGGTATGATCATGTATATAGGCTTCACGTTCGAGACAAGTAGACCGAAATGATTCTGCATCTACTACTATTACTCCACTCATCGACCGCTATCCAGCATGCATCTAGAGTATTTAGTTAAAAACAGAGTAACGCCTAAGCAAGATGACATGATGTAGAGGGATAGTTTCATGCAATATGATAAAAACCCCATCTTATTATCCTCGATGGCAACGATACAATACGTGCCTTGCTGCCCCTTCTGTCACTGGGAAAGGACACCGCAAGAACGAACCCAAAGCTAAGCACTTCTCCCATGGCAAGAACAACCAATCTAGTAGGCCAAACCAAACTGATAATTCGAAGAGACTTGCAAAGATAACCAATCATACATAAAAGAATTCAGAGAATATTCAAATATTATTCATAGATAGACTTGATCATAAACCCACAATTCATCGGTCTCAACAAACACTCCGCAAAAATAAGATTACATCGAATAGATCTCCATTAGAGAGGGGGAGAACATTGTATTGAGATCCAAAAAGAGAGAAGAAGCCATCTAGCTACTAACTATGGACCCGTAGGTCTAAAGTAAACTACTCACACTTCATCGGAGGGGCTTGGATGATGATGTAGAAGCCCTCCGTGATCGATGCCCCTTCCGGCGGAGCTCCGGAACAGGCCCCAGGATGGGATCTCATGGATACAGAAAGTTGCGGTGGTGGAACTAGGTTTTTGGCTCCGTTTCTGATCGTTTGGGGGTACGTGGATATATATATAGGAGGAAGAAGTACGTCGGTGGAGCTTCAAGGGGCCCACAAGGAAGGAGGCGCGCCCTAGGGGGGGCGCCCTCCACCCTCGTGACCGCCTCGTGGCTTTCTTGACAGAGGGTCCAAGTCTCCTGGATCTTATCTGATGAGAAAATCACGTTTCTGAAGGTTTCATTCCGTTTGGACTCCGTTTGATATTCCTTTTCTTTGAAACCCTAAAACAGGTAAAAACATCAATTCTGGGCTGGGCCTCCGGTTAATAGTTTAGTCCCAAAAATAATATAAAAGTGGATAATAAAGCCCAATAATGTCCAAAATAGTAGATAATATAGCATGGAGCAATAAAAAATTATAGATTCGTTGGAGACGTATCATACGTCGAGAGCTGGCTCGTACCAAGCCGGCGACGAGGCATGCTTGACCTTCCGGGGCGCCATTGGTCGCTGATGCGGAAGGGTATGGGAGTAGATCTAGAGATTTCGGAAGCTGGGAGCAAGAAAGGGGATTTGGAGCAAGGCGAAAGGAAGCAATGAGGGCAAGTGCAGTCTACGCCAGCCTTTTGACAGTCGGGCAGTTGCCGAGGCAGCATGGGGAAGTGGAGACGCCCACGTCCAATCAACCGCCACTCGTCAACCAAGGCCGCCGGCTATTGGGGCCCGCGGCGCTCCGCACTTTCCCTTAGGCTTCGCCTCGAAGCCAAGTACGAGAGCGCCTTGGGCCTAGGGGCTACTGTCGGCATTCTGGGAACGGGGTCCCAAGACTTGCGTGCCGGCGGCCCACGGCGTGGCTCTACAAGCGGGCCCGTACGGCCCATATTCACCAACAAGCATTCAAGACCCTTGCGAGGTGCCAAGCCTCACGAGGCGGGAGACATGAGACCTCCTCGGGAGCAGCCTCACTAGGCTGGCTCGCGAGGGGAGGAGAGATCAAGGCGAGGCAAACCTCGCGAGGTTCGAGGCGTGCCAGCGTGCACAGTGTCCTTGTTTCCTCTTTTGTGCTAAGGAGGCAAGCACAGATGAGGAGTACCGAGACATCAGGCAAAGGTTTCCATATATGTGCAACAAGACCAAGACCAGCAGGGCGACGAGATGGAGGTCATCGTGGAGCCCAAGACGACGTCACCACCAGAGCCTTTGGCGGGCGAATACCACTTTTGTCAGGATAGCTTGTACTAGTTGTCTCCCTTCAAATTTGGCCATTGTGGGATCCCTTCCTGCTCAATATTTGGGAAGAGGACCAGGGCCTCTATAAATAGGACTAGTCACCACCGTAGCTAGGAGGGGGATCATCCAGATCATCCTCAACCACACAAACTCACCAAGCACGAGAACACCTCTCCTGAGGAGGCTGTTCTTCCCCTTGTACTGTTCACCCTCAGTTCGAGAGGCAATCCACCACACCACACTGGAGTAGGGTATTACACCACAACGGTGGCCCAAACCAGTATAAATCGTGTGTCTCTTGTGTTGCGAGTTCGATGAGTTAGCCCTTGAGATCATGCGAGGTTGAGGGCGTGAGTTGGTAGGGGGAGAGATCTTCGTGCGCACCCCAGTATTCGAACCTCAAGGGTTTTGCCGGAACCCTAAATCCTACATTTGGCGCGCCAGGTAGGGGTGCGCCAAATCTTTCCTTCCGTCGCTCCGCGTCCTGTCGCTTTGTCACTCCACCAAGCTCATAGCGGACGCTCGCCGAGCTCGCGCTAAGCGCCGGGCCGCCCGCGTTGCTTAGACGGCTCCCATCGGCGGGCCTCCCCGTCGTTCTCCGCCACCCGCCGCCAACTCTATCACCAGTCCGGCGGCAAATGAGCAGCAAGGCTCTTCGCTGCATCCCTCCATGCGCCGTAACGGCCACACCGCCACCCCGTTGCTGACTCCGGCCGGCTCGTCATCTCACGCTCGCCGTGCTCCCACGGTTGCGTAGGCCACGCTGCTCATGGCACGTGAGCTCCTGCACTACCGCCCAGTCGACGACCTCTATGAAGACTGGTTGGACCGCATCGCCGAGCTCATCAGCGTCGTAGGAGGCTCCCCTGCACCATCCCTCTCACTGCCTCGCCCGCCCCCAGCTGCGGGCGGCGTGGCTCACAGAGCGCCTCCGCCTCCTCCGCAACAATATGGCACCCTTGCGCCGAGGCGTGTGGCTCAGGGAGCACCTCAGCCTCCCCCGCGTCAATACGACATCCTCACTCCAAGATCCGTGGCCCAGCGGCGCGACCCATCGCGCCACGTGCGAGCGCACGAAGAAAGAAGTTGTCAAGAGATTCCCCGTCCAGAAGGAAATGCTCAGCCACTCCCAGCTCCGCTATGGCAGGATTGCTTGCCGCGGCAGGGCCATGCGCCGCGTGCCGCGACGATGCAGGGGCACCAAGACCGAGCTCTGCCTCCACGACGACCCGCGGTGGCCACGGCGGGCTGCCGTGCTTTCACCCCTGAGTTGTGTATTGTCGCCTGGCCAGGCAAGTTCAAGCCAGACCTGCCTTTGCGCTACGACGGCACCCCAGACCCCGCGGAGTTCCTGCAGCTCTACAAGCTGAGCATCGAGGCGGCCAACGGCGACGAGAAAGACATGGCGAACTGGTTCCCCATGGCTCTCAAGGATGGCGCACGCTCCTGGCTCCTAAACCTACCTCCAGGCTCCATCTCTTCCTGGGACGAGATGCGCGACCACTTCGTCACCAACTTCCAGGGCACTCGAGACCGGCCCCCCCCCGTGGGTAACATGCGCCACGTCAAGCAACAACCAGGGGAGACCCTCCATAAGTACATCCAGCGCTTCAACATCATTCGTCTTAAGATCCCCAAGGTGACGGACGAGGCCATCATCTCTGCGTTCTCCGATGGCGTCCGCGACGTCAAGATGAAGGAGAAGCTCGCCATCCATGAGGAGTTATGCACACCCCTGGAGCTGTTCAACCTGGCGACCAAGTGTGCAAGGGCTGAGGAAGGGCGCCTTTCCCTTCTCGAGCTCCCAGCTGCCGACCTGGAGGAGAAGAAAGCCAAGGCCAAGGACGTGAAGCGCAAGGGAGCGCCCGTACTCGCGGCAGAGCCGGACACAAAGCGTAGCAGGGACCAGCCTGAGTCATCCAAGTGCAGCCGACCGTTCTGCGCCTTCCACAACGTGCACAACCACAACACCAACGATTGTCAAGAGCTCAGAGCCATGTGCGATGGACGCTTCGGTCGACGCCCGAGAGCAACGACCGAGGCTATGGCCGAGGAAGAGGACGTGGCAGAGGACGCTGGGACGACCGGGGCCCATGCTAGGAGTGGCGCGACCGGCCTCGTGAGGACCACTGGCAGGATCAGCCTCACGAAGGCGCCTGGAGGGATCAGCCACGCGAAGACTGCCCTCAGGGTAATGCTGGGCTTCGTCCACTGCCGCCACCACCAAGAAGGAATGACAACCACCGCCAAGACGATGGGGCTAGGGGCTCCCAGGAGCCGCGTGTTGTCGCTTGCATCTTGGGCAAAGCTCAAGCCCCAGCCTCACAGCGTATCTTCAATCCGTTTGCTCGCGAGGTGAACGCAGTCCTCCCCAAGCTCGACGCTACACTCCCGCTCAGGTGGTCCAAGTGCGCCATTACCTTCAGCTTAGCAGACCAGCTCAAGCGCGCGGCCACCGCTGGCGCTCTCCCGATGCTCTGTTCACCCGTCATCAGCAACGAGCAAGTCACCAAGACTCTCATCGACGGTGGCGCATGGCATAACGTCCTATCCGTCGAGATGTTCGACAACCTTCAGGTGCCCTACGATCTACTTCAGCCTACCAAGCCTTTCTCAGGAGTGACCGACGGCTCCACCACCCTGATAGGACAGGTCCGCCTCCTAGTCACCTTCGGACAGCGCGACGACTACCGCACCGAGCTCATCGACTTCGACGTCTCCCACATCCGTCTGCCGTACAATGCCATCCTTGGGTATCCATCCCTGGCTAAGTTCATGGCGGTGGCCCACCATGGCTACAACGTCCTCAAGATGCTAGGAAGCAGCTGAATCATCACAGTCCCCTGCGAAGAAAGAGACGCGGTGTGCTCCCTCGAGCGTGCCTTCCAAGATGCAGCAATCGACGACCCCGACAGCAAGGGCGAGTACCCTCCTGAGGCCATTCCCAAGAAGAAGAATTAGTTACTCCATGCTGGGCCTCAGGAGAAAGGCGCCGCAAGAGGCGCCACGTCAGGATCAGTGCCCGCACCTGGGGCACCTCCCTCTGTCGCATAGGAAGGTGCGCCCCGCGCCCTCCTCGGGTAGGGCTCGGGGGCTCTCTTCTGGAGGGCCTCAGACCTTGCCAACGTCGTGAGGGAGGCGCTTGGGCACCATGTGGAGGCGTGCTTCGCGGCACATTTCCCTCGGGAGGGCGCTAGGCAAAGAGCACCTGGCGCTCAGGAGTTCGTCGATGAAGCCACTCAGGAGCTTCAGGAGGCAAGAGCAATTCATGGCGGCCACCGCACACCTGGCACTGCTCCCCACCCCGGCGAGGGTCGTGAGATGTGAGTCTGCATAGACATCCCAGGGCTCAACCGGGCCGCATCTCAGGAGCGCTTCTGGCCATCACGTGCTGGACGCTGCGAGGGTCCACCGCACAACTACGTTCGCATGCCATTCATCCTGCCGAGCGTGGCTGCTGCCTTCCAGCGCAACCTGCGGAGCGTCATGGCGGGTCAGGAGGACATGCATCATGCAGTCCTGGCGGAGATGGCAACAGTCCTCAAGGAACCGCCTGGGCCCCCAGAGCCTCCCGAGGCTCAGGGCCCCAGTGGCTCGTGAGGAGCAACCCCTTCGTCGCGTACCTTCAGCTGCCTCAACACCCCTTCATCAACAGAATCAGGTGACATTTTCCAAGTTTATTTAGCTGGGAGCGCCCTCAGGGCCACATCATTCCCAGGCCGCGTGGGTCCGTCCCTGTGGCATGTATCCCTTCTCGTTTATGTCTTTAGCTTACCTTGCTGGGGGCGCCCCTAGGGCTGCATCATCCCCAAGCCGCTCGGGCCTGACCTAGTGGAATGTTTGCTTTCCATGCTTAACCTATCTATGACTATCATGTGCTTGATTTTCACCTGCCATGGGAGCCACGCGCCGACTGTCTTTCTTCAGGACCCTTCACGTGAGAGGGTTAGGCACGGCATCTGTGCTCGGGCCCATCCCTGTAGCGTCAATAAATCCAATGGCTAAGCTCTGTCTGGCGGGCCGGTCCCGTTCACGTCACCTCCTGGGGCCGTTGGTGCTTGGCCTTCTCACGCGATAACCTCAGGGGATTCGTCTAGCGCAGGTTGTCTAACGACCTCGCAGGACCGCCACAGCCATCAAGAATCAAGACCAGGCACAACCCGCCTTGAGGTAGGGCCTCGTGAGTCCCGCGCTGGCTCACGAGTGCCCAGACACACCTTGTCTAGGCCTGTTGTGCAAGCCACATGTCAGGGCGGGGCTGTACACGCCCCGGGGGCTCTCCGCAGTAGGGAGTCCCCTCCCACGTACCAGTGGAAGCACCATGCTCCGTGCTGGCAGTCGACACTGCCGAGGAGCGGCTATGCCCGTGCAAGTGCGAAAGCTCTAGGGTCCATCCTGGTGATAAACAACTGAGGGCGGCCTCACGGCCATATCAACCTCAGGGAGCCTCCGGGCTCGGTGTCTGGCCTCATCGAAACGCCTCCCCTCGGGAGAGCCGCGCGAGGGGCTAGGCATGGCGGCTGCGCTCGGGTCAAGCCCAAGTGTACACCACCCCGCCAGGTCGCTCGGACCTGGTCGTCACGCGCCCTCCCAAGTGGAGCTAAGGTATGAAGGTCGTTAGAACGTTAAGGGGGACTCCTGAGCATCGCGATTCTGGAGCCTAACTGATCACGTAGCCCCTCACTCCTTGGCCCGTCCTGGTGATCAGGTCGAACCAATGGCGGTTGAGGTATGCGCGGGGTCGGGCCCTGCCAACGTAGAACACTAGACCTACCATTGCATCTCCTTTCCACAAGTTGTTTGCGCGTCAAGGGGGACTCCTGAGCATCTCGACTCAGGAGCCTGACTGACCACGTAGCTCCTCACTCCTTGGTTTGTCCTGGTGATCTGGTCAGCCCAACGGCGGCTGAGGTATGCCGGGGTCGAGCTCTGCCGACGTAGAACGTAAAGCAAATGGGAAGGAAATCGCAAAATCTCAAAGCAAATATTACAAGACATATTGTTCTCTGAATATCAAACACAAGTTTAAACGCCTCCACGTGGCACGCTACATGCTGCAGGAGTTTCAACAGGAATCCCTGGATACCGCCTGCACCTGCAAGAGGCGCCCCGTCCTGGGTGGCGTTGCCTTCACCTGCACCACCGGTCGAAGGTGCGGGGGCGAAGGCATCGAACTTCTTCAGCAGGGCTTCCACCTGAGCTTTCATGGCTGCGGCGGCGGCTGTGCAGTGTTCATCAGCCACGGGCCCTAGCAGCTCGTCAAGGTGGGCGGCAGGATCACAAAGATGGAGGTGGCTGAAGACGCGCGTCAGCGTGGCTGAAGAAAGGACGCGAGCCTCTTCCTCTACCATGGGGCCGATGCCGCTCACGACTTCCTCAAGCGCCTCGACCAAGTAGGGAAGCAGCTGGGCCAGCGCCACCTCATCCACGCTTGGCCCATCCTCATCGATGGCCAGTGGTTTCTCCAAGCCCTTCTCATAGAGCGGCTTCAAAGCCTTGCGAGACCTCTTTTCGAGAAGCACGAAGGCCGCGCGGTCCTTGGCCAGAACCTTCATCTTGGCGTCAAGTTCGGCTTTCTCCGCCTGCACCTTTTGCTCCGGCTCCTCTAGCCGGCCGTGCTCAGCGGCTTGCGCCTGCGCTAGCTGCTCCAACTCGGCGTCGCAACCCTTGACGGCGTCCTCCCGGGCGTTCATCCTCTCTTCCTCCGCTTTACGGCCACGGGCATCTTCGGCACGCTCTTCACGCAGGATTTTCAGCTCGGCCTCCAGCACCCGGCAGAGACCTTGGCCGGCCTCGGCGTCCTTCAGCGCCGCCTCGCGAGCAACTGCTACCTGAGCTGCAGCTCGCTTCTCCCCCTCAGAGGTCGTCGCGACCTGGCTCAGCGCCGCCCTAATGGACACATCAGAATGAAGCCAACCACAGACCAGCTCCAGGCGCCCAGCCGCCAGGAGGGGTTCGGCGCTCTGGAGATCTTCTCACAGCCGGGCCATCTCAGAAAGGGCCGGCTCCAGGATGTTAGGAGAAGCAGAGGATCCTGGGGCCAGCAACACGGCAGAAGGAGGAGGAAGAGGCATCGTCATCACCATGGCCTGGGAGGCCGGAGGCTCCTGACCCTCTTGGACATCAGCACCTGAGCCGGACTCTGGCACCTCCCGAGTCAGCGGGGCCTCGGGGGCTAACTTCTCCGGAGGATGCTCCACCCAGCCTAGCGAGGATGATCGGGCTGGAGAAGCACGAGCACCGTCCCCACCTTTGCTCATGGAGAGGGGCGCAGCCGCAGGAGGCGACCTGGGCTCAAGCAGCACGACCTCGCCCTCCCTTCTCCTCTTCGCCGCAGGCCTAGTTGCACAACGAAGAAGAAGAGTTAGAAGCAAGCATCAGAAGCGAGAACAAGGCGGGATGAGAACACTTACTGGTCCACAGCGGCATAGTCCCTCTGCTCTGGAAGCTTGAAGCCAGAGAGCTTCGCGACCCGAGGCGCGGGCGCGCCAACTCCGGGAGCAGAAACAGGGGCAGCAGCTGGGCCGGAAGCAGCTCCAGGCGGCGCCAGAACAGAAGAGGCGTCCTGGGAGATTAGTTTCGATCGGCTCCTCGTCGGGATTACGGATGGCTCTCCCTTCTCCTGGCTGGCATCAGCCTCGTCGTCGTCAGGAAGGGTGCGGAGGATGTCAGCTTTGCTCAAGGGGGAGGTCTCCCCCATCCCTTCAGGAGTCACCTCAGAGTCTTCCTCCTCCACCTCCTCCTCTTCCTCCCCGCGGGACTCACCAGAAGACAGCTCCACCGGCGTCACCAATCCACGCCCGTCAAAGGTCGGCCTGGTGGCCACGACCTGCGCCCCGTCCTTGCGACGGTACAAGGTAGTGAAGACACTCGGCGGGTACTCCTAGTTGTCTCCAACTAGGAGGCGGAGAGCCGCAACCAGCTCACCGTCGGACAAGGCTTCCGGGCTCAGGTGAACCTTGTCCTCTTCGCCCCCAAGCTCCCACAAGGGGCGCGTACGCGCCTGAAGCAGGGCTATGCGCAGCATCAGGAATTCCCTCAGGAGCATGGCCCTGGTCACCTTTGCCGCCTTCGTGTTGCCCGGCTTCAGGTCGGTGTTCATCTGCTCCAGCACCAACGTCGCCCGCTCATCAATGAGCTTCGCACAAGACCACCCCTTGTCGGGCTGGGGCACCTTCGTTGGCAGCATCAAGCATGGGTGGACGCACTTGGCGTCCATCATGGACCACTTGTTCCTGAAGCCGTCGGCCTTCTTCCCAGTCTTTGAGATTGAGTTGACCTTGCCGGCCGCGACGAAATTGGCACACCCGAAGGTATGACCCTCGTTGATGCGGAGGAAGAAGAAGTGGCTCGGCAGAGCCACGGACGGCATCACGCCGAGGTACGCCTCGCCATAGTAGGCGAAGATCGCCAAGAGAAGGATAGAGTTGGGATGAATATGCATCGCCTGCAGCCCGTAGTGGCCAAGGACCTCGTCGAAGAAGTCAGAGAAGGGGGACCAGCCCTGCGACGATGCTGCTCGTGAAGAAGGGGAAGAAGGTGCTTCCCCCGGGCTCCGGCACGTCGGAGCCGGCCCGGAGCTCAGTCTTCCCCCTCTTGTTGCTTTCCCCCGCCGTCAGCAAGCGCGTGGCGGCGAGGTTCTTCTCCGAAACGTTGCGTGCGTCGAGAGCTGGCTCGTACCAAGCCGGCGACGAGGCATGCTTGACCTTCCGGGGCGCCATTGGTCGCTGATGCGGAAGGGTATGGGAGTAGATTTGGAGATTTCGGAAGCTGGGAGCAAGAAAGGGGATCTGGATCAAGGCAAAAGGAAGCACTTTTGACAGTCGGGCAGTTGCCGAGGCAGCGTGGGGAAGCAGAGACGCCCACATCCAATCAACCGCCACGCGTCGACCAAGGCCGCAGGCTATTGGGGCCCGCGGCGCTCCGCACTTGCCCTTAGGCTTTGCCTCAAAGCCAAGTACGAGCGCACCTTCAGCCCGGGGGCTACTGTCGGCATTTTGGGAATGGGGGTCCCCAGACTTGCCTACCTGCGGCCCACGGCGTGGCTCTACAAGCGGGCCCGTACGACCCATCTTCACCAACAAGCATTCAAGACCCCCGCGAGGGGCCAAGCCTCGTGAGGCGGACGACACGAGACCTCCTCCGGAGTGGCCTCACTAGGCTGGCTCGCGAGGGGCGGAGAGATCAAGGCCAGGCAAACCTCGCGAGGTTCCAATGACATGAGCCATGACGATCGAGACCAGGCGTGCGCCAGCGCGCACAATGTCGTTGTTTCCTCTTTGGTGCTAAGTAGGCAAGCACAGACGAGGAGTACCGAGGCATCAGGCAAAGTTTCCATATAGATGCAACAAGACCAAGACTAGCAGGGCGGCGAGATGGAGGTCATTATGGAGCCCAAGACGGCGTCACCACCAGAGCCTTTGGCGGGCGAAGACCACTTTTGTCAGGATAGCTTGTACTAGTTGTCTCCCTTCGAATTTGGTCGTGATGGGATCCCTTCCTGCTCAATATTTGGGAAGAGGAGTAGGGCCTCTACAAATAGGACTAGTCACCACCGTAGCTAGGAGGGGGATCATCCAGATCATCCTCAACCACACAAACTCACCAAGCACGAGAACACCTCTCCTCAGTAGGCTATTCTTCCCCTTGTAGGGTATTACACCACAACGGTGGCCCGAACCAGTATAAATCTTGTGTATCTTGTGTTGCGAGTTTGATGAGTTAGCCCTAGAGATCGTGCGAGGTTGAGGGCGTGAATTGTTAGGGGGAGAGATCTTCGTGCCCACCCCAGTGTTCGAACCTCAAGGGTTTTGCTGGAACCCTAAATCCGACACCGACCGATCCTAGCACCGAAGGTACGACACTTCCGTGATCTGCACACGTTCAGCTCGGTGACGTCCCACGAACTCTAGATCCAGCTGAGGTCGAGGGAAAGTTTCATCAGCACAACGACGTGATGACGGTGATGATGAAGTTACCAACGCAGGGCTTCGCCTAAGCTCTACAACGATATGACCGAGGTGGAGTTCTGTGGAGGGGGGCACTGCACACAGCTAAACAATCAAGTTGTGTGTCTATGGGGTGCCCCCTCCCCTGTATATAAAGGAGTGGAGGAGGGGAGGGCTGGCCCTCTCATGGCGCGCCCAAGGGGGGAGTCATACTCCCAGTGGGAGTCGGATTCCCACTTCCCTAGTTGGAGTAGGAGAGGAAGGAAGGGGGAGAGTGAGGGAAGGAAAGTTGGGGCTGGCCCCCCACCCAATTCGGATTGGGCTTGGGGGGCGCCCTCCACCTTGGCCGCCACCTCCTCTCTCCCACTAGGGCCCCATAAGGCCCATTGACTCCCCTGGGGGTTCCGGTAACCCCCCGATACTCTGGTAAATGCCCGAACTCATCCGGCACCATTCCGATGTCCAAACACAGCATTCCTATATATCGATCTTTATGTCTTGACCATTTCGAGACTCCTCGTCATGTCCGTGATCACATCCGGGACTCCGAACTACCTTCGGTACATCAAAACACATAAACTCATAATACCGATCGTCAGCGAAAGTTAAGCATGCGGACCCTGCGGGTTCAAGAACTATGTAGACATGACCGAGACTCATCTCCGATCAATAACCAATAGCGGAACCTGGATGCTCATATTGGTTCCTACATATTCTACGTAGATCTTTATCAGTCAAACCGCGTAACAACATACGTTGTTCCCTTTGTCATTGGTATGTTACTTGCCCGAGATTCAATCGCCGGTATCTCAATACCTAGTTCAATCTCATTACCGGCAAGTCTCTTTACTCATTCCGTAATGCAACATCTCGTAAATAACTCATTAGTCACATTGCTTGCAAGGATTATAGTGATGTGCTTTACCGAGAGGGCCCAAAGATACCTCTCTGATACACTGGGTGACAAATCCTAATCTCGATATATGCCAACTCAACAAACACCGTCGGAGACACCTGTAGAGCATCTTTATAGTCACCCAGTTATGATGTGACGTTTGATAGCACACTAAGTGTTCCTCCGCTATTCGGGAGTTGCATAATCTCATAGTCATAGGAAAATGTATAACTTATGAACAAAGCAATAGCAACAAACTAAACGATCATCGTGCTAAGCTAAAGGATGGGTCAAGTAATCACATCATTCTCTAATGATGTGATCCCGTTAATCAAATGACAACTCATGTCAATGGTTAGGAAACTTAACCATCTTTGATTAGCAAGTCAAGTAGAGGCATACTAGTGACACTCGGTTTGTCTATGTATTCACACATGTACTAAGTTTCCGGTTAATACAATTCTAGCATGAATAATAAACATTTACCATGATATAAGGAAATATCAGTAACGACTTTATTATTGCCTCTAGGGCATATTTCCTTCACGCCCATCCGTGCTGGCATGGGCGGATCAGCCGTAGTTCAACCGATCGCCGTGATCCCCTTCTTCTTGGGAGACAGTGTGATCAAGAAACTGATGCGCTAATGACTAGATCAGGTTTGCACAGCCTATCTCCCCCTACCTAGCGTGCCAAAGATGTCGGGGAAACGACACCTATGGGATCACGTGGATCCCTTCTACAAATTGGCAGGGAAGAGGGGTGCAAAAAGAGCAGATCTAATAATCAACACGAGGGATTTTTACCTATGTTCGGGCCGCTTAGAAGCGTAAAACCCCAGTCCTGCTTTTAGTGTATTTGAGTGTTCTTGAGCTTCGGCTAGCTGTTACGCATGCAAACTGGGCCGGAAAGTCCAAAAGTCCCTTCTTGCATTGCCGTGGGCCTCCTTCTATACAAAGGGGTGACCACAGTGGCGTACATGCATACAGGAGGTGTAAAGTAGGCACAGTGCACATGCTTATCACTAATGTCTTAGGAAAACGCATTAAATGCGCTTTTTATGTGCCCCTTACTTTAACCGGGATGGAAATGGAGCCCACCCCGTCTTGACACACACCTAGGATGACGAGGCATGCAATGCCAAGCTGACTGGCTAGCCGCTGCGCTAGAGCAGTGGCAGGATCTTCACGAAGATCTGCATGCCACCACGCAGGTGCTTGCCTGGCTGGCTGGTTGCTATGCTGGAGCAGTGACAGGGCGATAGAACCTTGCCGTGCGCGAGTCTTGCCGTGACCTTGCAAACATACCTGATAAGGACCTTGCCGTGGGTGAGGGAGTCCTGGATTAGGGGGTCCTCGTACAGCCGGACTATATCCCTTGACCGGACTACTGGACTATGAAGATACAAGATTGAAGACATCGTCCCGTGTCCGGATGAGACTTTCCTTGGCGTGGAAGGCAAGCTTGGCGATTCGGATATGTAGATCTCCTCCCTTGTAACCGACTCTGTGTAACCCTAGCCCCCTCCGGTGTCTATATAAACCGGAGGGTTTAGTCCGTAGGACAACAACAATCATACCGTAGGCTAGCTTCTAGGGTTTAGCCTCTCCGATCTCGTGGTAGATCAACTCTTGTAATACTCATATCATCAAGATCAATCAAGCAGGAAGTAGGGTATTACCTCCATCGAGAGGGCCCGAACCTGGGTAAACATTGTGTCCCCCACCTCCTGTTACCATCTGCCTTAGACGCACAGTTCGGGACCCCCTACCCGAGATCCGCCGGTTTTGACACTGACATTGGTGCTTTCATTGAGAGTTCCACTGTGCCTTCACAATCAAGGCTTGATGGCTCCTTCGATCATCGGCAATGATGCGATCCAGGGTGAGGTTTTCCTCCCCGAACAGATCTTCGTATTCGGTGGCTTCAAGATGAGCAAGATCTGCTAGCGGATAGATGGACTGAGGTCCTAGCAGCCGAGGAACACGAACTCGAGCGCCCAATCAAAAGTTTCCCAAAGCGCATGTTGCTACCCAACTCGAAGAGGAAGCATTAAAGTTCGCGCTTCCAGCGTATGATGCGGCAGACCGGCCACCTTGTGGCCGGGACAAAGTGGCATATAAGCCCAAAGTCCATCCCGCACCCCGTCACTAGTTAAATAAAAACAGCAAGGCCCGGGGTAACACGCAGGACCTGCGAGACCTATTGGAAAACAAAGCAGGACACAAAAGATCAATCTTTGGATCACGAGGGCGCGCCCCAACACATGATGATGACCGCCATGCCGGATATACCAAAAGAAAATCCGGCCGGGCCGAACACAGCAGACAAGACTCGTACGAACTACGTCGTGACATAGCCCGGCATAGAGGTGCCGCACACCCCCTATGCATCACTGATGAAGTAATGGATCATG